>NC_046224.1:30552416-30852416 GCF_009819885.2 Catharus ustulatus | reverse complement strand
AATTAATTCATTGAATAGGAAGAGCTGGGAATTGCCTGGCAATGACTCTCACTTTCCTATGCAACATTTCCCTACTTGCCCTCTCTCAAGGCCTGGCGAAATATAATAGAGCTCTAAAGGCATCTTCTCAAGAAATTCATATGTGTGAATTCATATTTTTTGCTTTGGATCAAGTGTTTGAAGGGTTTTTTGAGCTGTCACGTGTCTGTCAGATCATTCCTCTTTCTGTTGTAAAGATTCTCTGCTGTGACAGAGAGAATGACTTGCTGAGGATTATACAGTACTGCTTCCTTGCATAGCTGGGCATGAGGAATTAATTACAATCTTAATGCTCAGCAGAAGTGACAGATTATGACTGATGGGGAATTGTGCTGGAGCCACTCATCTGAAAGAAAGGGAGGGAAAGTTGGCTCCCTTGGCTCCCCTTGCACAGTTGGGAAGTATGTGCATTTCAAAGCATGGCAACTGTGATAGGAGTCTCTTCAGCCCAGCTCTACCCTCCAGTGAAATATGCAGACCTTTGATTGCTTCTCTGCTGTATGCCAGTACTTTATCCTTCCCACAGACATATTCCCAGAGGCTGTGACGTATCTCTGTGGGGCCACTGAAGAGGTGAGCAAGGTGCAACATCTGACATAGAAGCTCTTGCTGCTGGTAGTTGTGGCTGTCTTGTGTGTGGCAGCACAACCATGTTATTTTAATCCTAACTCTTTTTCTCTTGTGATGTACCTTCATTCCTGTGGGGGAAAACCCCCTGCAAATCCACTCATCTATGAACTCGAAGGAAGAAGACGGTGGAAATATGTTAATATCAGTATTTCTGCTTTTCTCTTTGTTGTGCATTGCCCCTAGTTCAGACAAAACTGTTGTTTTTTTCTGGTATTGAAGAATGTGAGGACTGGGTCATTTACACCTAAGTTATTGGAACAATGTACGCAAATTATTTTCTCTTAATGTATTATAGTAACAGCGATTGTTGGGAAAAAAATCAAGAGAATAATTGCAGTTAAAACCAATCCTTACAAATAAAGCCATACAAGTGATCAAACAAGGAAGATAGGGTCTGGTCTGTCACGTAGGAAATCTGAGTTTTGTTGAACAGCCTTGCACAAACCTAATAATCTTCATTACAAATTATTCTACTAAATAGGCATGCTAAATCTTCCCTACTGTTTACTGACTTCTCTATATAGATAGTAAGGTCTCCTATGCAGAAGTTTGTATTATAGCTATATTTGAGCTATATTACATTATAGCGATATTTTTTAGCACAAAATGACAAGCATTAGAGGAGCCTCATTTTGGTCAGATCAACATTGCAAAGTCCCGTGGAAATATGCGAACAATTTCTGCTGGTTTGAGTCACCAGCCTATGAAAACTGATTTAATAATCTGAAACTGAAATTTATAATCTTTAAATAGTTTAATTCTACAAGACATTAGATTGAAGTCTTACTCTTGGTCTTTTTGCTTTTCATGGAACCTGTAAAATTTCAACTTTAAAATGTATACTGACAAAAGACAATGAAAATTTTTAGAAAAATATTGAAGTAGTGATACATTTTGTGTTGATTATTTTTTCTTCTTTCTCACACCTCAGATTCAGCTTTTGCCTGAATTACTGAGCCTTACACTTTACTAAAGCAGGTAGAGTCTGATATTCATTATTTCAAAATACGTTTAGCAACATTTACTTTGTTGTGTTTTGATCCTAAATTATAAATGTCTTCTGGCCATCATTAGTAGAAATAGCTTTGACTTTTATTGATCTTTTTCTTCTTTACCTGAGTTTATAAATAAGAATTTGGAGTTTGTGTCTGTCTCAGGCTATTTTGACTAGGAAACTTCCTATCATTGTCTTGTAACTTATTTAGAACCATCTGGTCATGCTGATAGCACTTTTCAGAAATACCAGCATACTGGGATTTTCCGTTGCTATAGAAAAATACCTATTTTTTCCCAGTCTTATGATGCAAGATTGTAAAGCAAAATCAGAAATATTCCCTTGTAGCACTTCGTGTCTTAAAAGAAGAATTACAAAAATTCCCTTCTTCACAAGTATTTCTTACGACTACAAGACTCAGTAGACTGCTCAGCATACTTCCTGCTAACACAAGGGAATGATGTGGAAGTTGCTGTTATGGCACAGAATTAGATTTTCTGTTGATATTTAAAGTGATCAAAGAATAATTCTGAGAGCTTTTTCAAGAATTACTATTGAATGAACATTTTCTTGGTTCAGTAACATTAAATGGGAAAACATACTTGAGAAGGAGAATGTGAGGAATACAGCAATTTAATGAAATACCAATTGACTCAGTGTTGTGAGGTTATTGAATGCAATGGAAGTATTAATGAGGGCAGAGCCCTTTTCTTTTGCAGGTAATTCAGATTATCTTTTTGACGATCGTTGTTTTGCAAATGTTACTGCTTTGCAGGCTTTTCCTTTTAACAAAACAATATGAAATTTCATTGGTTTGAGAAAAAAGAAAACTGGTATTAACATCTACTCCTAAAAGCAAAATCACCTATCTAAATCTTTTTAGGCTCTTTTGAAGCATTCCTTTACTATTTCCCAGTACTGGGCTTCATGTTACTCTTCCAGAAAAAAATTTTATACATGAGCTCATGTGGCAAACAATAGGCTGCTCTGAAAAGTATTGGACTTTTTCTAAATTAAAGGTTTTTGTTTATTAGATTCCCTCTATCCTAAATTGTAATTCCCAAGCTGAAAAACTAAGAAAATATTCAAAATACAGAGCTGCCTTAACAGCATTGGAGTATAATTCCCCTAAATGATGCAGTCAGTTCTTGCTTCTTGAGACATGATTTTAAAGATGGACCTAGAAAGAGATCAAAAACAACAAAAACAATGCTGATGGACCAGCTGAACTATTGATCAAATCCCACAATACAGACACAGAGGCATTTTACCTGAGAGATTGGTCTACAAAACACAGAAGTCTTTGTGCAGCAGATAGTGAACTGTTGGAATTTGTTGCCCTAGGATGCTTTGAAGGCAGAGAGTTTAAGCAAATATAAAAATTGTTTAGACAAATTCCTGGATAACAGATCAGTAAGCAGATACTAAAACAAATAGGCAACGATGTACAATCAAACATCTCTGACAGATTAAGTATCCATGCTCATGGAGAGCAGTAGAGCTAATGTGCTTTACCTGGGCACTGTCTGCTTTTCCAGTTGTCTGGAGACAGACTATTGGCCTATATGGACTGCTGCTCAGACACAGAAATAAGGCATTTCTTATAATCTTCATAAAAGATTAACGATGAGTAACGATTTTTCCATATACCATAACATTAACTTATACACCAAGGAAAAATAGCATCTATGTTTAGATATGCATCTAATAGCAAGAAAAGGTTTTTTTCATGGAGCTTACTTCAAATTGCAATTGTTTATTTCTGTAATTTGAAAGTTCAGCCTGAAAGACCACCACCAGTTCAAAATTAAGTATCTGCTCATGTCTTTCAACAGAAGACATATGAGACCTATCACTTTTTAAGATTTTTTATTGCATTGAGATATTTTTTGAGTTTTAAAACTCATAATCATAATCAACTCATCAACTCATAATCAACTTGTACTGTAATGTAATAATTCATTTTTCCATACAGGTTTAATATTTTTATGATTTAAGCGTCTCAATTATATTTTTGGTAGTAGCATTCCTTAAAAAAAAAATTACACCTCTAAAGAAAATGATAAAAGGCTTTTTAAAATACTATTTCCCAACAAAAGGCTTTTTAAAATATTATTTCCCAACAAACATAAATAGGAGATATGAAGTTTCAGGCTTCTATTGTAAAAAGAAAAACAACTCTCCTCCTTCCATAAATTAAAAAAAACCAAGCAAAACAAAACCATTTTGAAAACACTTATTACACTAAGGGTTCCTCATTTTGCATTGGCTACCTAAAGCAGATTAGAAAATTTTAATACATTTGGTTAGTCTTAAACAATAAAGAAAGTATAGCAATTAGCTCCTTTGTGAGAAGTGTGTGGCTGGGGAATTATTTCTTACTCTTGGACTTCAGCAGAGGTACTGCCAGACTCTTTCAGCAGTCACAGTCTACAAGAATCCAGCCCTGAACTGTAACAATGATGAGGAGGCAATGCTACTGTGACCACCTCTGTCACCACTTTTTGAAAATAAGAGCATTATTCATCATTCAGAATTTCCGTAGAAGAGGAACAGGCTAACAGGGTTGTCCAAGGTGGTAGATACTGTGATTTTTCCCACTGGAACACAAGGAATTTTAAAACCTTTTATTTTTCTTCTCTGCTCCTCTACATCTCTTCTTCCTCCACTCACAGGGTCTGTCTTTTGGAAAACTGTCCTGGCCAGCAGCCTCCACCGTGAGACTGAGTAAATACACAGAATAAGTAACCAAAGGTCAGCCTGCAGCCTCTCCCTTCATAGTTTCTGTCACAAGGTTATGGCAGAAGAACTGCTAAGGAAGCGAATTTGGGTGAGCAGAAAAATGTGAGTTCAGAGGAAGAATTTTGTAGAGAGCTGTATTTAATAATTGCAGATTCTGCAGGCTAGAGTTTTGCTGCTGAGTCAAAATTTTAAATCCACAATTTATAATCTAGAAAAATTTTGGTTACCTCTTTTCTTTGGCAGGCAAAGGCATTATTGAGAGGAGCATTTCTACATATATTGCAAAAAGAGAGAAATAAAAAACATTATATATCAGGTGAAATTTTCATCTTTGTAGTACTGTAAATCTTAACTTTTTAAATTCACTTCAAAACCATTGTCTTTGACTCCTTAAAATATGCCTAAAACTAAAATGTTCTCAGTTAATTCAGTATTAATAAAAAGAGGGTGTAGGCTTCAGGAATTCATACGTTTGATAGCAATATCTCTTTGATCTGTATGTGTCCTGCCATTAAGACAGGTATAGTTTCCAATTTGACAATAATGTCAGGGTTTGGTAACTCACTTAGATGACCTAGAATAGCTAGTAAGTTTTTACCTTGGAAAATGATGTAGCTAATGATAATGAATCTAACAAATTATTCCCATCTAATATATGATATAATATGATACTGTTAATATCTGCTAATGATAGTAGCAAAAACCTGTAATGTTAATTATCAATATAATCTAGTAGAAAAATGGGAGAAGGTAATGAAATTATACACTTACGTGGTTAATGGGACTTTGATCAAAAGAACCAAAGTGAATAATTTTCATAATCTTAACTTGAAAGGACACAGTGTTGGCAGTTGGAATCAGACAGATTCATAAGTGAAAGATTTGTAGAGAAAAATTGGATCTTGTATGTTTTCTTTCTCCTGAATCAACAAGCTGGTTAACTATCTAAATGAAAGTTTTGCAACCAATAAAGATTGTTCTGTTTTTCAACACAAAATTGCTATTTTGTATTTATTGCAAATTTTATCCTTAAAAAAATTATAGTTCTTCTGATTAAGAGAATATGGTGAGCAAAAGAATGAAGTTGTTTCAGTATTCCAAATGCGAGTGACAGATTTGTGTAAAAATGTGTAGTAATTTGCATTCATGTACATCTAGTATATGCACTCATCCTTAGATAGTATCCGTGTTGAATAAGTTAGAAAATATATATTTATTTTAAATATAGAATTTTCTAGTGCTCATTTTAAATAATTATGCTCTCAATATAGTTAGAGGTAGTAATGTAAATTATATATGGACCTTGAAAGGAATATGGTCTTTGAACAGATTTTCCTCAGTACCACCTTTGCAGTAAATTGCTTTAGGTTTAATCAATCTGGAAAAAAGCCAAAACAAAACAAAACAAAACAAAACCCAAAACCAGCCAACCAGCCAACCAAACAACAGCAACCCTTCCTCTCAAAAAACAACAAACAAACAGTCCGAACCCAACCCAGATTCTGGACTTATCTCTATTATTTCAAAAACAAGTTTGCAGAAGTCATACATAGTTTCATTAAAATTCACCAAAATTGTATTTTCCTGAATGAGTTGAGGAGATCTGCTGTAGAAAGCATCATAGAATAAGAATTCTGCTAGTGCTAGAACAGGTGACACACACACAAGGCAAAGAAAGCCCTCAAGACCAAAACTATTCACACATGTTGTAGGAGAAAGTGTTAAAGTAGTCTTTGTGAGGGAAGATACTGGTAGGTGAGCTTAGCAGTTGGAGCAAGATTAGTTCTGCATTTTTGGGACAAGCAATATTAAATGCTTCATGCCTCCTGACTAGGTAAGCAAAACTCTCAGGAGCAGAGGGAAATTCCTGTGTTGCTGACTGTTATGTACTTGGGGACCTGAAGTGGCCTTTTACAGTTTCTGAAGGAAGGTAGTATGAATTTAAAAAAAATAGAGCAAAACAGAGTGAGGCTGGAAATGGGAATCATAAAATGTACCTGCAAATGAATGAAAAGAAAGTTTACCCAAGGAGAAATTATTTCTTTAAAATTCAGATCCCCTGGCATTGCTGGTAAGTATTGCCTGTAGAACTCTACAATTCACATGACCTAGAAAAGAGCTTCTGTCAGCTGTAGCTTTTTTGAATCAACTTATGGAGTGCTTGCCAGCACCAGCATAACAGTCCTTCTTGATATATACCTGCATATTGGTAAATCATCTAGAGGGGCAAAACCTAGACCCTAGGTATACACTATATCTTTAAAGCATAGGAAAATAAAATAAATTCTAGAAATGCTATCAACTGATATAATTATAATCCAAAATAAAATTAATTTGTAATTTTGGGGAACATTCTTAGTGAATTGTGGAAAGGTGCAAATTATGAAAATCTCCAGAAAGAGATACATGAAGGTAAAAAGCATTGAGATAAAGTATTTATTTTATCATATGTATTGATCCTACAGAGCAGTAGCAGCTCCACAACTGCTTCCTCATAAAAAAACTTTAGTGTATTTTGAGGATATTTTGAAAATTCAGGAAAGAAAAGAAGAAAGAAACAACAGAAAAATGAATTGCATTGACATATGCCTTGAACATAAACTTGATCAATTATCTGGGAAATTATGTGATGTGATATTGAAATTATGTGATATTAAGGGAGTTAAGAGATGTTAATTGCTCCTTCTAAGTCTTTGGTATATTTTGGTCATATATATCTGGATTGAGAAGTATGATTAGCATCCTTTTCTGATAAATTGATCTATCAAGGATACTTTTAGTCATAGCAATGATGCGATAAATTTTCCGAATCTCACAAGCAATGATCTTTTCACTCTTATAATTATTTCTAGTCTCTTGTTACAGTGTCCTTTCTCATACAAAATGGGATGTTAACAAGGGAATGTCAGTCTAGAAACGAGTCTAATCTCTCTGGTAGATGAGCTATCTTATTCTTTGTCCTTTCAATCATATTATCATTTTAGATAAATGTGCACAAATCCAGTAATTTTCCTGAATGATGTGTGTTTTAAAAGTTATTAACTGCATTATGATGATGCTGGTGAAGCAAGTAATGGGTAAATCACTATGTTTTTTATGAATGACATTCTTTGTGAGAAATTATCTAATTAATGAAGCAGAGCTACCAACATCTCCTGTACTTTCCATATCAGATTTCTACTTATTTGTAGCACTTTTGAGTTATATGAACCTGCACTGGTGCACTTTAGTAGGAATGTTTGAGGTGGAAAAAAAGAGATAGCATTTGTAATTCAGCTTACTTAAACTGCTTTTCTTATTTATTAAAAAGGGGGTGTTTCTGTAATCATAATTCTGTTCCAAATGAGGAAACCAGTAAATTACTATTCATTTTTCCTGAGACTTCAAAATATTTAATGGCAAAAGTAAAACAGAGTTTCTATAATCAAAAATTTGCCCAATTATAGGCAGAGGGAATCACTGCATCCATGATGGTTATTCCTAATATCACTGAATGGGAGTCTTTTGTTTCGGATTCTGTCATCTCTGTCATTTACAAGTGTCTTCCTTTGGGGGTTCCCTTCTCAATAAAGCAGGTCTGGCCATGCTTATGAAATAATACCTAAAGCATTAGGGATCCTCCAGCACTTTCCAGGTTCTGAGTTTGGATGCATTTTTTATTGTCAGGCCTCTCAATAACTGGTGGATCTGCAGCTTATATGGAAAACATATTTCAGCTCTGAGGCAAAAGTTAATAGCTGCACACAACTGGAGAATATTTCCTAACATATTTACTTGCATAGTCTGTAGCTGGCCTTCATAAAAAAAAAATATTTAGTTGCTTCATATATATATAACCCTTCCTTTATGTCTTTATGTATGTGTAAGGGAAGAGTTAAAGTAGAAAGGCACAGATGGCTGTATGTGTGTGTTGGAAGTGAGAAAGGAGATTTCTTAGGAGCTGGAAGGTGTTTAGTGTCATGTGTAAGATTCCCTGCAGTGATACTAATAAAACTTACATGTTATATTGCAATAAGGTTCATGTTTTGGGATCTGAGTGTTACTTGAAATTGAATATCTTGGCATTTATTCATTCTGTGAATTTGATTAAGATGGAGGTATGTGCAAAAAATTCCACATTATGGTGTGTTGACCCTGGCTGAATGCTAGGTGCCCACCAAAGCTGCTTAACACCCTCCTCCTTAGCTGGACATGAGAGAAAAAGTAGAACAAAAGTTCTGTGGGTGGGAATAAGGGCAAGCAGAGTTCACTCACTGTCTACCATCTTGAGCAAAATGTACTGAGCTTGGGGAATTAGTGCATTTTATTACCAAGCAAATCAGGGTAGGATAATGAGAAATAAACCCAAATCTTTAAAACCTCTTCATCCACCATTTCCTTCCTCCTTAACTCAACTTTACTTTAAAATTTTTCTCCCTCTTCCCCTGCAGTGGTGCAGTGAAACATGGAATGGGTGTTGTGATCATTTCACCTGGTCCTTCTGCTGCTCCTTCCCCCTCAGGGAGTGGACTCCTCACACTCTTCTCCTGCTTGATTTCAGTGTTCCTTTGATGGGACAGTCTCCACCGTGAACTTTTCCAACCTGACTCCTTCTCACACTTTGCAGTTCTTCATGAACTGCAGCATGGGTCCCTTGCATTCAGTGCAGTCCTTCAGGAACAGACTGCTCTAGTGTGGATCCTCTGCAGGGTAACAAGTCCTGCAGGAAAACCTACTCCAGGACGGACTCCTTTCTCCTTGGGACCACAGGTCCTGCAGGAACCTGCTCCACAGTGGTCTTCCCTTGGGGTCACAGCCTTCTTCAAGCATCTACTTGATCCAGTGTGGGGTCCTTCATGGGCTGCAAGTGGAACTCTACTCCACCCTGGACCTCCATGGGCTGCAGAGGGGCAGCCTGACTCACCAGGGTCTGCACCAGGGTCTGAAAAGGAATTTCTGCTCTGATACCTGGAGCACCTCCTCCTCCTTCACTGACCCTGATGTGTCAGATCTAACATATATTATCACACTCCTGGTGAAATTACCATTGCAGAGCAACTTTCCCCCTTCTTTACTCAGTTATGTCACAGGCCCTACCACTCTTGCTGATGGGCTTGGCCAAGGCCAGCAGCTGGTCCACCTTGGAGCTGGCCAGCATTGGCCTTTTTGGACACAGGGGAAGCTTGTGACAGCTTCTCACAGAGCCACCCCTGTAGACCTCATGCTACTAAAACCTGGCCACACAAAAAAACCATGTACAGCAATTCATGCTGCTTGGAGAAAGTTGTTCTTAAGTATGATAGAGACTACCTGTTTTACAAAAGAATTTGTATTTTTGTTTTATCTCCTCTGCAAACAGGACATTATCTACAGTGTCTATTTGGGATGACACCCAAAGATATGCAGATTGCTGAGACCTTTGGATTTCTCAAGGTCAGATCAAACTGAAGGCAATCGTTCCTCATCCAGCTTAGCCGAGCCAAGTTGCTTGCTTTGGCACTGCTACCGTATCCTAAAAAAGCAGATTTTTCTTGCTTGTGGGCAGGTGGTTAGAATACCATATAGAACTCATTTTTGACTGTCAAGATTGAAATTATTTCTCAGCCAAGGATAGCTATAAGTACATCTGTTAGCTATTAAATTGTGGAAAAAAAAAAAAACTTTGCAAAGGTTCAAAATGTACCTTATATGTAAGAAAAAAGTAAATCAGAATTTCAGACTAACTTCTGTAAAAATGTCTAAAAAGATAAATGCAATTCCATTATGTTCTGAACAAGAAAATTACTGCAACTCTGGTAGACCCTGTTCTTAAGCCAATGAGACTTCAGCTACAGTTTGAGCAGCGGCAGCATAGGTGATTATTACTAATGTGTCAAAGACTTCAGTAAAACCTGAAATTATTTATTTAGTATGGTATTTAACTGATGTTTGGATTCTATATATCAAAATCTGGGTGATTTAATGTCATTGCCTGTAGTGTTGATAAAGCAAACAATTTAAGTGGGAAGAATAAGAGTTGTTAAATACTTTTTATTTTTATTAAAAAATAGTAAATTTAAGAAAATGAAAGACTGCTCTTTATTAATAGAAGCTTTATTAAGTTTAAGAGGTTGTTCAGTAATTAAAATTCATGCTAATGAACCAAATATGAAATTAACAAATACTAAGTTAATGATTACTTACAACAATTTTTCTCTTAAGAATTCATTCAGATATCTTCTAAATGTAATTAAAAACTTCATGTGTGAGAGCTAACAGAGGTCATGGTTACAGTCAGAGAAATGAGTCTAAAGATGCTCAGCTAAGAAAGAAAAATAGAAGTTTGCATTGCTTTCAAAATATGTTGTATTATTGACTGCAATTCCTTTGTAGCCAAGATCTCTCACAAGGAATTTATGTAAAATTCCCAATGAGCTAATAATGCTTTAAATTGATATCTACCTTGAGGATTTTGAGCTTTCAGACATTGCTGAAGAGTGCTAGAAGCATCCTAAAGTATTTTTTCACTTTGAATTGCATTTATTTTTCACAGAACTATTGATCATTACACTTAAAACTGATATTCATTGACATAGATCTAAACCTCCAAAGTTGATAGCAGTAGTCTTCAAGGCTGTCCTTAAGAAAAAGGGTGGAATCAACAATTTTCAAAAATTATGTTTGTATTAGTAATTTGTTTTTGTAGGACTGCACAAAAAAGATGGACCACAGTTTTATTTCAGCACGACCAGCTAAAATGTTTAACTTCTGAAACAAATACAGTAATTTCACGATTATACGCCATACCATTTTGACTAAAATTTTGGTCCGAACCCAAAGTGCGGCTTATAATCAGGTGCGGCTTATATATGGACAAAGAATGAAAAGTTACTCTTTTAGTTTGGATGGCAGGTGTCTGCTGAGAAAGGCAGGAGCTTCTCTTTGAAATGGAGAATGTAAACCCCCTCCCTCCAAATTATTATAATTTTGAAATCAAGAGGCTTTCAGGCAAAAATATGGGAATTAGGAATAACAGTTCCTTTCTAGGGAAATTAAAATAGAAATACAGTACTACAAAGAAACAAACTCCAAACCCTGACAAAGTCAGAGTACAACCTGACACCCTGTCAGGCAGGGTGTTGGTAGCAGTCCCATTAAATGGTGGCTGCATCCTCCTGCAGTGACAGATGTGATTCAGTTGGAGCAGTGCTCCTGCAGAAGGTGCAGTTTCCCTCTGGAGGTCCAGTGGTGTTGTGGAGAAATCCGGTTTTCCTCTGGAGTCCAGTGGAGAAAGGGGCTACTTTAGTGTCCCGAAACTTCTGTTTTATCTTGGCAAGAAATGTTGGGCTCTTCCCCCTGGCTGGAGCAACTTCCAATGGGATGCAGTAATTTTATCAGTCACACTGATAAAATGGGCCATTCAGCAGAAAATGACTGGCTGGAGGAAGGATGGGGTGTGAAAAGATAAAGAACAATGCCCTGCCTGGTTTCAATGGATGGTCCATTAGCAGATTATCTGCCATTGAGATAAGGATCACTGCCCCCACCCTCAATAGATGGTGATAGAATAGATACCTTTTATCACACTCTGTATTGTAACGTGCGGCTTATAATCAGGTGCGGCTTATATATGGACAAAGAATGAAAAGTTGCTGGCACCTGGAAGTGCAACTTATAATCAGGTGCATCTTATAAGTGTGAAATTACTGTAAATTATAATTTGTACATTTAGTTCAGTGGCCGTATTGCCAGTGTAGCACACACGTGGTCTCTTCCTTGCAATTTAGGTCAGAGATTAAAATCTCTGCAGGATCTGTGGAAGGGAGGGGCAATGACTAATTTTGACTAATAATCAATTTGGGTCCTCTTCTTAGGGAAGAAAACCAAACTTGTGGGTTTTTATTTTAAAAATATCAACATAGTCTTTACAAGAGTAAATAAAAATAATTTACCATCATGAACCAAGCATGGCTTTCTAAAGCCTGTAGTCTGGTTTGTTTGCAGGAGTACTTTATTTCTTCATTGTGGAGTAACTCAGCAATGATTGTGGAGTAACTCAGATGATCCAGTTCACTGTAACATGAGCCTTTGGTGTGGTTTGTTATTGATGCAGTGAAAATCTCAAATATAACTTTTTTTTCAAATTCCAGTGTTCCAGAGGACAGTGTTTGCAGTAATATTGGTAGAAATTATACCAAGTCCCCAGATAACTGCCCTATGCAAATACTACAGTAACGTTTTGAAGGAATTGTTTTAGGAAAATAGATTTTCTTGCCTCTCTTCTGTTTGCAGGTATGTGGGCACTTATTTTTTACAATATATCTTTTTTTTCTATTGAGCCTACATGTGGGAAAAATCTGATGATTTGTACATTTGTACCCATACATGAAATAGCAGAAGGTTTTACATTTAGCAGGTGAGTTTAGGGGATTTATCCATGAAGTACCACTCCTATCTTCCAAAGTACACAATTAGAACTGCTGCTTTTTTTTTAAAATTTCCCTTTCTTTTTTTCTTTCTTTCTCCCCTTTTCCCTTAATATGTTTATTAACATTGTACATTTTAATTCTATTTCCTCTAAGTGAAAACTACTTGTGTACAATAATCTGCTTTTTTCGATATGAGAATGTGTATAATTCTTCTTTAATCCCTACAAGAGACTTTATTTTTGCTCAATTATAGAAAAATATTGTGGTTTATGATGCTTATTTCAAGAGTAGAAAATAAATATATATTTACCATGTTTTAGAAATAATAAAAAGTACCAATTATAATTACTGTACTCTTTAATGTTTTTCTTTTTGCCATAGACCTTAAAGAGGAGACCATACAACTGTGTTAAACCCTTAGATTTTCACAGGGTTTCTGAAAACCTTTTCAAGACCTATCCATGCAGACAATGTTTTTCTCCAGTTTTGTTTCTAAGTACTTATTACACACTTTCCCCCCCTTCCTCATAGCGATTTCCCAGTTATAATAAAGGAGGAGATTATTTGGGGATAAGAGATTGTGTCTGGTCTGAAACTGAGTCACTAACTGGCCTTTGCCATATTATTTTCCTGACATTTATGAGGTAAATATGCCAGCAGAATTAACTTTCAAATCCTTTCACCCCTCTGAGTGAAATTCAGTCTTGTGCATGAAGTCTGTAAGGGTACAAAACTTTATCACAATATACTCTTGAGTATTCAGGAGGATGAATGGAAGAGAAAATGAAATATTTTTTTAGCTATTGTTTGACTTTATCACTGATGGAAGACACCAATTTAATAATTTTCAGAATTGTCTAATCAAACAGCAGAATTAATGGACAGTTCTTAACCTATACTTTAAAACATTTTATTAGTAAAATATATGATACTTTATAATAAAAACTATCAATGAGATGAAACATTATGAAATCTCAAAACATAAACAATTTTATTGTCCAAACTGCATGCCATATCTCAAAAAAAAAAAAAAAGAAAAAAGGATTTGCATAGAAATAAATTGCTTTTTTAGAATAATTGAATTATTATAGCGTACTCTTTGTGTTTAGAAAATCGTAAATTTACCAGCTAGGACAGTTTTACATTTTTGTTTTGAATGGTTTAGGAATTTAGTCTTGAATAATGGGCAATATGGAACTGTTCTAGAAAGAAAGGAAGATCAGTCTTTTTCTTTTCTGCAAATAGGCTATTATTTTTCCAGCTTTCAATGAAACTACATGTGGAATTCCATTAGAATATAGTACTGGAAGGCTCATCCTTTTAGCTGCCAAAAATAACTGTTTGAAAAAGGATTAGTCAGATTTTGTGACTTGCAAATAAAGTAATTATTATTTTTAATTGACTAATATAGTCAAAGTTTATAAAATGGACTTTTGAGGATTCCTTATTCATCTAATATTTCATGGCCTCCAGGTTATTGATTAACTTGCTCTTTTCACATACTCACTCTCCTCTCCAACCAAAACAAGCCTCCCCAAACCCAATTTTTTTCATTTTGACTTGTGAATATTCCTGGTTAGTGCTGTTGCACAGCTCAGCTGAATCTCCTGGTGAAAATGGTTTTCTCTCTCAGGCTGTTTTTTTTTTTGTTTTGTTTTAGAGTGTGCTCCTTCTGCCTCATGCTCTGAGGGCATATCTTCTAGGCAGTGAAAAGCAATGAGCAGCTGGAGGCAGCAAGCTAGATCAAAAGTCTGTTTCTGTCTATGGACAGATTTGTTTATTCAAAACTAAGTAAGAGGTATCACTATTCATAGTCCCATCTGTAAATGCTTCATCCTGGTAATAATTCAGTGTGCATGACAATTGCTGTCTGGGGTTAAAGCACGACAACTTCTCTGCATGAATGATTGCAGGATAACAGGTCCCATCTGAAAGAAAGCAGAAGTGTGCAGTGGAAGGCAGACTGGCACTATGAAAATGACAGCTACTTGGGGAACTCCATACAGGAATTTTGCATACTCTGCACCTCAGCTTTAGTACTAATCTGTAGTTTGTAATTTTGTAATACTGGGGCATGCTGCAGTGGTATGATTTTCTGTAGAGGATGGCATCAATGTCATATTTCTTCATCACTTGGCCTCCTCTTAAAGGTTTTTTTTTAAGTTTATCCTTTTTAGCTTGTTACAGCTGAATGATTCCTTCCCCCAGGACAGAATAATTGGAGGAATCTATGCTCTGAATCTGAGGCAAGTTCAGATACAACAGTGTATTTTTGATGAACAAAAACAGTCTTAAACAGTATCTTTATGTGTCTGCAACATATGAATGTTCACTGGTGTTTACCTGAGATGAACTCTGATGGTTCAAAATTCTGTTACTATAGAAGTGGAGTTAATAATCTGTTAATTATATTTAACTGAAAAGTCTCTTCTTCCTTTCTTGTGTTGTGATTTCTGACAGAACAATGTAGCAAACAGTCCCTGATAGTGCAACCAGCTCACACAAAATTTTTATATATTTTGAACTTGAGTACCACTCTTGAAGTCCAAAGGACTTCAGTGCAGGTGTTTTTAAGCTGGTGCTGAGTTGTATGCAAGGTCAAATTCCAAACCTGGAAATATGTGAATTTTCCTAACAAAACATTGTTGCCTTTGGGGGGTTTTGTTTATGTTTTTGATTTGGGGTTTTGGGGGGGTTGTTTGTTTAAAAAAATCTTTTTAACTAACCATTTTTTCCAATTCTGCTTAGAACCATTGGATACAAAAAGAAGTATGTGAAAGTTCCACATGGTCATATTTGGGTGGAAGGGGATCACCATGGGCACAGCTTTGACAGCAACGCTTTTGGTCCTGTAAGTTGGTTCTGTGTATGTCACACTTTGCATCTGAAAAACTGTGCATATGTGGAACACAATGAGTATGAATTGATTGTGATTACAGTTTTATTATTTTTGTGAGGATCATTAAGCTTTATAAAATATCTTGGTCGGTGGATATTGAGCTTTTTCTTAGCTGTTCTAAAAGGAATAAGGATTTCTTTCAATTCCCCACACGGAAGGAGATGTAGAGATTTTAAATTTGGAGGGATATACTGGAATTGTAGCCAGAGGGTGAGCCAGCTCCCTGTAGCTGACAGATGCTCCCTGAGGATGTTTTGCCAGCTGATACAATTTGAATTTATTCCCTCCTGGGAGCTTTGTCTTGCTTTAGTGCCAATGCTGGGATAAAGAATTGGGAAACTGTAACCATGCTTAAACAAGTGTTAACTGGTAAATTGGTCAATTGACAATAGTAGAGATGTTTCAAAACTGTTCACAAAGTAAACATTTAAATTTTCTTTGCATATTTAATGAAAAGAAAATGTAACTGGTAAAATCTGTTTCTTGATGAGTAAAAGTGTGCATCTTTTCATCAGGAGGACAGTAAATTCTTTCTCTGAACTGGTTTGGGTTTTTCCTTTGTTGCACTTTGTATAGATTCTTGGTTTTGCTTTAACTTAATCTAGCATGCAGGAAATAGTTGCATAAACTGTGTATCCTGCTGTGGAAGTACAAACTATTTAGCCCTATTCCACATGCAGGATTTTTCTATTTTTTTATGAGAGAATATTTCTCTAATGTTATTTAAAAACCCACTGTTTCTCACAGGGAAGTTGTCAAGTTTGGATTTTTCTACCCTTATGCATTTCACATCTATTTCATACAGAAGTCATCCCACTGACTACTTGAATTAATGACAAGAAGAACCTTAGGAGTTTGTCTGACTTCTTGAAGTTTAACCAAATTAATAAATTGAGATAATTTGTTGTCAGAAATAATACAAAATAGGCCTACTATCTGATTTGGAATATGTAATAGTGATACCTTCTTTTAGTTTGTCTCACTTGTTTTATGCTTGTATTTCTTGCTGTTTTTCATTATTATTTTCCTTCTACTATCTACTAAGATTTCTAACATCTCATTTTAGAGGTTCTTTCCTGCAGAATTAATTCAGTCTATCTTGTGCAGGTATCTCTTTCCTCCCTCAGTAAGCTTTTCTCTGTCACTCTCTGTTCCCAACATAAATCTTAGTCATAAAGCCACTAATCTTCTTTTCACTTACAAATATATTGCCAATCTAGGCTCAGAACATAAAGAACCTTTAGCAGTTGGACATTGCTTTCAGATTTACAGCAGCTCACACAGAAATTCATACAAGGTAAAATCCTCAAGGTAGGCACCATGCGGTTTTCATGCAAGATAGAATGTTGGGGTAAATCTAAATACCCTCAGATTTTTTTTCTCAATTCACTGGTGTTTATAAATATCAGTAAATATCAATAAATCAATAAATATTTAAATATTATTATTAATATTAAATAAATAGTAATATATTTATATATTAATATGTATTTATATTAATTATTTGTATTATTTTATATTAATATATAAAATTTATAAATATTAGTAAATCCCCTTAGGCTTTGACCTCACATTAAACATCAATTTTTAGCTAACATCAGATAGTATGTCACTTTTCTTACAGCAATGGCACTTTTGAGAGCTAGCAGGACAGGTTTTGACAGTGAATTCTTTATCTTTCTGTGGGAAAAATGACCTTTGTAGTGCTTTGATGAATACATTATAGGCAAGTCAGCTGTAAATAGGTATTTTCCTCTCAAATTAAGTTAGAACAACAATCATTGAATGTAAGCAGAAGGGGCAGAAGAGATCACAGGGTTTGAATATAGCTTCAGAATAATAAAACATAGAAATATCTTGTCTGTAGAAGAAAATGGAAAGTGTATTTAGAAGGACACACCGCACTCCAGGTTCTTTTCATCCTACACATGTAAGATTTTAGGTTACTGGGACATTTTCTACTGCTCTTCTGTACTCTGGAGATTATTTGCACAAGTGAATTAAAATATTAAAATCACTCTTTTAAGCCATTCAGAAGGTATGTACTTTTTGAAAAAAATCTCTCATAAGACTGCAGCAGTGGTAAGGAACAGACATGGTAGGACATGGAAATTTTTTCTCACTTTGTTACTATATAGGTCACTTTAGACATTAGGTTAAACATTTGTGTCACAATTCTGACTTTCAAAATGATGTTTTCTTTGATCAAAAGATGCAGCAGAAACAGTGAGGGGTTTATGTGGACTGTGTTGTAGGCTACTATTCCTTCTATTTTCGTGTTATCGTATAGTAGAAAGACATTTATAGTGCAGATAGACTCGGTAATGTTTTGTAGATGAACTCAGTGAGTTACATGGGGCATAAAAGGAAATGATGGAAAAACAGATTGAGAACAGATGTTAGAATAATTTTTTTCTCTTGGAGAATGACAATATGTGTAATGGCCTAATGGGTTAGGTTGATAAAGCAATACCAATACTGATACCGATCAAGTTCTAAATTAGATGCACCTTTGGAGGGATATGAATTTCTAAACTATAAAACTTGACCTGATTACATTGTGTTTATTTAGTTCATAAAAATATTTTAAAATAAATGATATATTGTTATTGCATGGTTTTACAGGACTAAAATTGGGTTTTTAAAGAATAGACACATATTTTCCTGAAGTGTGTAAATAAAATGAAAATGTTTAAACCAAGATTTGTAAAGGTCTACTATTCCTTTCTACTTAATTATGTCTTTGAATGAAATTAATACCTTAACTGATATTACAAAAATAACAGCATATCTATGGTTAGTGCTGAATTAGAAATGCTATTAACTTTTGTGTATGATCAAAACTTAAATATGAATTACCTTTCCTTAATATGGGACTAAATTAATTAGTTCATGGCTATTGTACACTGTGTTTTAAAAAATGCTTTGTGTAATACTGAATGGCAGGGGATGCATAATTCTATTGCTTTAATACTGATGTGTTTCAGGTTTGGAAATCTGTCAACCATTCATAAGAGTGAAAATAGCTATTTTGAATAGAAGCCAATAAACATCTAGAGAACTTGCATGTTTTTACTATTATTTATGAGGTAAAAAATTACATATTGCTGGAATTTCTTCTCAGTTACCTGGATGAGGATAAAAGTTTCTCTTAAATTGACTGTTGCTGTTTCTAAATTCTGAATGAAGTCAAGCTTTTATAATATTAGGTTAGCATTCTTTATTTGGCATACTACAGAAATGTGAATACCTTATATAATTAAGATACCACTTTTTGAAGTTCCTTTTTGTTTTCAGTTTTGGTAATTTTCCTCTTTGATGGACCTTTTTACTGTGTGCTGTAGTTTAACACCATAGGAAACATAAAAGTGATATTCCTGGTGATGCATCTGCTTTATTAGATCAGAAATGCAGGAGATATTACAAAGAATTGATGAAGTATTAGAGTCCTCTGCTGCTTCAAATTTCTTAAACATTTTAAAGGGTTAACTTCATGACAGATCAGGTATTGTCTTTGATTGTATAGTTGGGATAATATCTGCATAAAAGCAAAGTGACAATTTATATTCTGTGTCCAATATTCCATCTAAATCATGGGAAAAGTCTTTATAAACTGTTTAGATCAAATGTTTAGAGCTGGCACCCAGCAGTGCAGAGATGGTTATCCAACCAATATGTGAGGATATCTAAGAAACAGTTATTAATAAGTGCATGGAATAACTGATGTATTCCTGGAAGTACATGTGCATTGAGAAGCTCTCTCCTAATTTTAAAAAGCAAAACAGGCAAATTTTATTTTATAAGGGTCTTATTTATACATTTATATGTTTCCAAATGCCTCCAAGCTGGGGATATAAAAAAGGTTTATAAAATTAGGGCTTGCAATCAATGACAGTCTTTCAGCTGTCATGTAAAAGACCTGAACAAAAGCTCATTAAAGTCAATGGCTCTTGGCTTTAGTGGCTTTGGGTAAAATTCTTTATAAGTTAAGCTTCACAATCCAGTGTAAGAGTAAAAATATATTACTCTCCTTATCTTCCTAGGAAACTTTTGACATGGGTAGTTTGGTACCTTGTTAAAAACATCTATTTTGGCTGATCTGGATCCCTATCCTAGTCCTTTTCCTAAAAATATATCTATCTTTAAGGTGTTTATTTTCAAAACTAAATCTAGTTGAACCTGCGCCTAGATTATTTTTTTTTTTTGACAGAAGTTTTACATTCATAAGCTTCAAATGAGTAAATTGCTTTTAGTCAGCCTTACCGTAGACGCTGATTTTTACGATTGCCTATTCTGTACTGTAAATTCATGGAACTAAATATCTGAAAAACATTTACAAGTAATTTCACAACCATAAGGTGCACCGGACTATAAGGTGCACCCCCCGGGAGCTGGCACATTTCGCAACTTTGTAGATCAGATAAGGCGCACCGGACTATAAGGCGCACCCTTTTTTTTGCTGCGAAGATCCGTGCCGCGCGCAACAAAGTAACGAATTAGTAACGGAATCCCGCAATCGTGGAGTTTACTGGCAGGGGCTCAATTTGGAAACATTTTTCACAGATCGGCATAAGCTTTCAAAGGCAGCCCCAGGTGCCCTCCCTGTGCAGTGGGCCCTGGTACTCCTGCCTGCCCCCGGTGCTGGCTGGTGCAGCTTGGCGCAGCTGCGGGGCCGCCTCCCCCTTGCGGCTCTGTGCTGCCACGATGCTGTTCCCCCTCATGGCTCCGCGAAGCCGCCGTGCCGTTCCCTTGCTCGGCTTGGCGCTCCTGCCGTGCTGCCCGTCCCTCGCTCAGCTCGGCAGCGCTGCCGCCATGCCACTCGTCCCTCGCTCGGATCGGCACTCCTGCCGTGCCGTTCCGCCTTGCGGTTCCATTGTGGCACCATGCTGTTCCCCCTCGTGGATCCACGGAGCAGCCCTGCCTCCTGTCCCTTGCTCGGCTTGGCAGCTCAGCCGCCCTGCCCTCGGTCGGTTCAGCGCACCGCGGCCCCGCCTGCCCCTATCAGGTGTGGCCCCGCTACCCCCAGCACTGCCACCCCGTCAGCCCCTATTGGGCTGTGGCCCCGCTGCCCCCAGCACCTGGGCCCCGCTGGCCTCTATCAGCTGTGGTCTCACTGGCCCGTGCTGGCCGCAGCCCCACTGGCTGCGCCTGCCCCTATCAGCTGTGGCGCCGCTGCCCCCAGCACTGTGGCCCCGCCGGCCCCTATTGTCTGTGACCCCGCTGTCCCCAGCACTGCGGCCCCGTTGGCCCCTATCAGCTGTGACCCCTCGGCTCAGGCCACCGCGCACAACAAAGTAACAAAGTAGTAACGCCTCCCTGCCCGCGCTGCTCCCGGTGCCTGGGGCCACCCAGGACCGCCCCCTGCCTTCCTGCCCATGCTGCTCCCTGTGCCTGGGGCCACCCGGGGCTGCCCCCTGCCTTCCTGCCTGCGCTGCTCCCGGTGCCTGGGTCCGCCCCCTGCCTTCCTGCCCGCGCTGCTCCTGGTGCCTGGGGCTGCCCCCCGCCTTCCTGCCCGCGCTGTTCCCGGTGCCTGGGGCCACCCGGGGCTGCCCCCTGCCTTCCTGCCTGCGCTGCTCCCTGTGCCTGGGGCTGCCCGCGGCTGCCCCCCCATGGCTACTCAGCGCTCCCGCGGCGCCGCCCCCCCCCTCGCGGCTCTCGCTTCCGGGGTGGCAAATGTCGCAACTTTGTAGATCATATAAGGCACATCGGACTATAAGGCACACTTTGGGGTTTGGGGAAAAATTTTAGTCAAAAGGGTGCGCCTTATAGTAGTGAAATTACTGTATATCTGTTTAACTACATTTTCATTTAACAGCACTAACCTGTAGACTGTAGGAACCCATAGACCTGGATGACACTGAACAGAATATGGTGGATTTATTAGTTATTTTAATCTGATTTTCAAAGGCAATCATCATCCCTTTCAGCTGTAAGATAGATATGGTTGCACTGTTAACCCCCAATGGGCAAATTCAATTACTAATGGTAGTAGAATATGGCCTTTTATGATTATTTTTAGGCTGATCTAGTATTTCTCTCTGTAACTGTTCTTAGTGGATACAAGTAGTCAAAAGCAAAAAATAAGAAAATTGCATTAGACAGTAAGTTGAACCGAAATATGACACTTCTATTGAAGTGCAGAGGTTACTGCTGGTGAAGTAGATGATGTAGATGAAGTAGATGTCTGCAGTTTATGAGAGCACAATTACTTCATTTGCTCTGTCATCTTCTGAGGGAGGTTCAGTGGACAGTTGAAGGAGGAAGCAGATCACTTTCTGCCATTTTGAATTACTTACGTAACTGCAAACAAAGAGTGCCACGTGTCCTAAAAGTGCACATCATCTTGGTGATGATCTTGCCATCTGGTAAAAGTTTCCTGTGTGAACTATAAACTAGTGCAAGGATGACATATCTCCCTGAAGTGGAGCAGCCTCTAAGACAAGAGGTGGGAAGAGTTTAGCAGCTCACAGCAGTGCACTGAACATCACTGAATTAAATCGCACAATAATGCACATAGCTAGGGCACACTTCCCACAGAGAGGTCTGCCAGGTCTTGAAATACCTGCTGACCCCATTTGTCCCCATACTCCAAACTGCCATTCAAAGAGGCTTAAGACAAACATGTCAATAGCAGAGTGCCAAACCCTGTTTTTCTTAGTTCAGAGTAGTCAAGAAGAGGTAGTCAAGGGTGGCAATACTGAAGTGTGATTTTAACAAGGAAACACTTATCTGTGCTTACACTCATAAAGTTAATGTAGGTGAGGAGAAGAGTGATGGCAAAGTAGTCAGTGAAGGCTAGGGATGACCTACTGGGGACATGTCTGCATTAACTTGCTAGCAGATGTTGCAGATTCTTCTGTTATCTTTTTGCTACCACTGCCACCAGTGCACCTTCACTCTGCTGTATAAATGTAGCCTTGGATAGTGGCAAGACACCTCTGGGGCCAGTGACTTTTCTAGTGCTCTCTTGGGTATTAAAGAAGTAATGAAGCCTGTGTTTAAACAGGATGCATAATGCAAATGCACAATAAATGCCATTTCCATATTATTTATCTCTGACTACTGGCAAAAATGAAATAGGTGAAACTGTTTACAATCTGAAAAAAGACTTTGCATATGGAGCATGAAGTTACCAGTAGTAAATAGCATGGATGCACAGCTTGAACTTGTAAAAATCTATGGTGAACAAAACGGATAGGACATTATGTGTTATGACTGATGATAAATAAAGCTCGAAGGGTAAATATGCTTGTCCCTTTGAGAGAATACTCTTAAGTGAGATGCAAATTGGGATGGTGGCTTTTCTGTGGAGAATGACAATTCACTCCAGGAGCTGCCGAAGGGGAGCCTTGCTAATAAGATTGTGTGGCCTGACTGTCCATTAAATTATCATGGCTAACTGAATTTGTACTATAGGGAATAAAAAGTCCCCTATAGCTGTCCCAATTATTTTGAAAAGTAAAATATTTAGCTTGACTCTAATTCAAACCAATGCATATGGCTGGCTATTATCATGTGACTAAAACCTCTCAGTTAATGGTACTCTATTTCTTAGCAATGGAAAGTTTGCTTTTTGTCTTAGTTATGTCAAATCTTATTTTATGCATTCTAGCTAATTTTCTCTATTACTTGTAAATGTAATTTATTTAGCACGGATAAAGCATCAGTCATTCTGCTTATGGAACAGGATTTATGTAACAAATTCAAGCACAATGAATTATTAATTCAAATATTTTGCATTTCTGAATACAAAAATCTTCAAAGAATTTTTCAACCACACTGGAAAGAATGGTAGTCTGAGCCACCTACAGCTGGTTTTGACATCACTTATATTGAAATAAACTAGGAAAAATGTTGAAACTGTATTGGATCTATTTAATGAAATATTATAAGAGGTCAGAGAACTGTCAGAATCATCATTCTTAATTATCTAATTTGAACAGCTCTGCATTCAAATATTATAATTTGTGAAATCCTGTATACTCCTTCATCAGTTTCCTTACAATTCTATTTGTCTCAAGTTACTTCTTGAAATAGCCCTATATTTGATAATCTCCCTGCAGGAATCATGACATTATATTGTCTATATGGAATTTAAAAAAATACTTGTTTTAATACATAGTGGGCACAAAGGAAGCTTCGCTGACTTCTGTATAGTTTAACTGTGTAGGGAATGTTGATTCATGCTGGCATTCATATTAAGATTTGCCAGGCAGGACATAGTTAAAAAGAAATAACACAATGTATTTATTTCTTTATATTTTTATCTCCTTGGACATGGATTATTGTCAAAGCTCAGACAGTGATTACTAAAACAAAAAGTTCTGAATTTTAGTTTGCAGAATTATAGGAAATTTTTATTTACCTGATTCTATTTTTGGATAAGACATGCTTTTGTATACTACGTACTCCTGCTATTAAAGGTCCCAATCCTTAAATAAGACTGTTTTACTCTAGCACCTTGTTTACATGATTGCACATCATGTAAACACGATTAGTTTAACCATCCCACAGGAAGGTTAACAGTGTGTGTTTGTATGGCAGTGAACATGCAAACCAATGTGTTTTTATGTGCAAACCAATTTATTTAGAAGTGTAGGTTTATTTAATTTAGAAGCAAAACATTGATTAAACATGATGAATAGTGTACCAGTACATCTGTGAGTTATCTGAGGGAAGTGATGTTTTCCCCCTACTCGGTGCATGTGCAGTCAGGATAATGTACTTTGGGGATTCCCTGCAGAAGAGCTGGCAATAAGCCCTGTGAAAGGCCCTTGTGATGGACCTGTAGCTCACCATGCAGAGGTTAAAGAACAGGGTTTGCTCAGCCTTGGGTGGGGAAGGCTGCAAGGAGAGATCACAGCTCTGCACAGTGCATGGGGATGGCAGGGCCAGACTCCTGAGACACAGAGTCCTGGGACAGAAGACATCAGTAAACCCTTTTATTTAGCCCATAGGACACCAAACTGACAGAAGTTATGTGTTAACACAAATGGAATCACACTTACCAAGAGAGAATAGAGTAAATTTACTTTTCTATTGCTGAAGTCTCTCAGAGGATTATCAAGGGCATCAAATTGCATTTTAGATTGTACAAACGTTTATTTGAAAACCTTTATTTGGATTCCGTCTTTTCTAAAACAAATACAGTAATTTCACGACCATAAGGCGCACCGGACTATAAGGCGCACTTTTTTTTTTCCCGCAAAGATCCATGCTGCACACAACAAAGTAACGAATTAGTAACGGAATCCCCCGATCGTGGAGTTTACTGGCATGCGCTCAAATTGGAAACATTTTAACAGATTGGTGTAGCCTTTAAATGCAGCCCCAAGCGCCCTCCCTGTGGGCGGGGCCTGGCACTCCAGCCTGCCCCCAGCTGGTGAGGCAGGGCTCGTGGCTGCCATGGTTCTGGGCGGCCATGGCTCACACCTTGGGGCTGTTGCAGTTCAGGGCGGCTCGGGACTGTCCATGGCTCGGGGCGCCGCAGGGCTGCCTGCTCCCTCTCTCCCTGTGCGGCTTCCACTGGCCGGGGGCCGGGCAGTGCATCTCAGCCCGCACGGCCGCTGGGGGCTGGGAGCAGGGGCTGTGTGGTCCCTCTCAGCCCACGCGGCCGCTGCTGGCCGGGGGCTGGCCGCTCCTTCCCCCTGCTCTCGGCTGGGCTCACGGCTCGCCCTTTTTTTTTTTGCAGTGAGAAGCTGAGCCGCATGCAACAAAGTAACGAGTTACTGGCAGTTTGCAAACATTTTTCACAGACTGGCTTAGCCTTTAAACGCAGCCCCAGGTGCCCTCCCCGTGCTGCAGCCAGGGTCGGGGGCAACTCCCTCCCTCCCCGTGCAGCTCCTGCCGACCGTGGCTGCCTGCTCCTGCCCCCCCTCGTGACTCAGCACTCCCGTGGCAGCACTCCCTGCGGCTCACACTTCCGGGTTTGCGAATTTTGCAACTTTGTACATCAGATACGGGGCACCGGACTATAAGGCTCACTTCTGGGTTCAGGGGAAAATTTTAGTCAAAAGGGTGCGCCTTATAGTCGTGAAATTACTGTAGTTTGGAAAACGTACTAGATGTAATGAATTTTCCTAACCTGGCCATGTTTTTTTTCCCAGCAGTACTTCAAATTTTATAGGTGTGTTATGAAGCAAATAATAATATTTTATTTGAGTTAAATCTGATTTGGACTAGAATCCTGATATTGCAAACTTTTTAAAAAATATATTTTATGTCTACATGATCTTCTTAACAAAGTCAAGGGCCTGCATGTTTTGGACTGCTTCTCTTGCTTATATTGTGTCTTTCCTCTATCTCTTGTTTTGAAAGACTTAATAAATTAAGCACCCTAGTTCAACTGAATCATCTGGTGTTGACAACTGATTCAGTAATAAATTAAATTTTTAATTAAACATAACTTTTGCTGTTAAATAATTTAAATCCTGATTGTTATCTAAACAATCAAAGCATTTTCCAAACTGTGTGGGCTTTTTGTGAAAAATGCAATTCTAATGGACATATTTTTTTTTTTAATTTCAAACTATAAAAGTATAGAAATCGTTTTCTGATGAACATAATCATTGTCTTGTCAGAGAAATGTTCAGATTGATGGCAGAATTTTAAAGTTTTTTGTTCTTTCACTGCCGGAGAGACAAGTAAGGATAATTCTTCAGGGATAATTTCCATAGAATGTTATATTTGGTGAGAAGGATAATGCCTACTAACCGAGTAACAAATATGCTTACAAAACAAATCATAAAATATATTCCTCTTCCCTTGATTGGTATTTGAGATAATGTTACTTAATTAAAGTTGGGTATAGTTCTTTTAATTTACTTGTTCTGAGGATTTGGGCACTGCAGATTAGCATCTATTAGGGGTTGAAATTTTATGTAGATTTTAATTAAGAGCTCCTGGAACTCCATGTCAGATTCAGGAACCAGCACAGTTTTAGCTCTTCTCTTGTCAGTCTGGAGATTTAGAAAAGAGTTCTGTATAATAGGAAAACTGGTATTGTTATTAGCAGCATGAAGTAACAACAACTCCATGGTAGTTCCTTTGCAGTTAATACACGGAGTTTTCTCTTTGCATCATTTATGTAGCTAAAATGTATGTATGTCCTGATGGAATTATTGAAAATGTGTTTAATTGCATTCAATACAAAAGAGAAAACTCCTATCATGTGATCATCAGCCCTCTATGGTCATGAGGGCAACTCCCATGTAAACTCTTGGTTGTGAACCTTGGTAACAATGCCTGCAAGCTGCAAGATCTCTTATTCAAAATCACATTTTTTAATTGCAAAATTTCATTTTTACCCCAGGTAATCTATCCCAATACAATTTTAAAGAATGTTGTTCTGAAATATGTATGCATTAGAGCTTATACCAATGCTGTCTCTTCTTGCCTTATATATCGTCTTGAAGCTGGGAGACCAGATTACAAGCTTTGGAGGTTGTTAACTTGTACACCTCATATTTGTGAGATATCATTGGTGAAAGGAGAGTAGAAGGAAACAGTAGCAGTTAACACAATGTGATGACAAGATCTAATATTTATTTCCTAGCAAAGATATAAATCTGAAGATGATGAGCAATTTGCACTCTAAATCATGGGTCATTCATCAATAATTGATCAATAATTACAAAGAATGAGGAAGAAAGAAAGAAAGAAAGAAAGAAAGAAAGAAAGAAAGAAAGAAAGAAAGAAAGAAAGAAAGAAAGAAAGAAAGAAAGAAAGAAAGAAAGAAAGAAAGAAAGAAAGAAAGAAAGAAAAAGAAAGAAAGAAAGAAAGAAAAGACAAATCTAAAATTCTGCAAAATAACACTTCCACTTCTACTGGAAGTCATGCAATTTTAGTAAGAAAAATCTGGGCAGCCTCAGTCAAATTAATAAGAAAGAAAAGTTTTTCAGTATTCTCTGATGGTAAAATGAATTATCAGGTGTTTTCTGGGCAAGTCACTCTGTATTGTTTCTTAAGAGCATAGTAAATGGTCTCCACAATGACTTTACAGCCATTGGATTAATGTATGTGTAGAGTACTTAAGCAAAGGTATTAGAGCTTTTTAAAACCTTTATTCAGCACTACCAGAGTTATAATTTGTAGTATGTGGCTTTGGCTTGGTACACAACCAAGATAGGAAAGCAAAGAGCTACAAACCTTCCCAATTTTTCCTTTGGATCACCTTAGAAGGACTCAGGTTTTTGTAGGTTAGCCAGTCAGAAATTTTAAAGCCAAAAGCTCATCTTCCTTCCATTAAAAATGCACAAAGGAAATAACAGCAAATTTAAAACTACTATCATTTTAGCAGTTTAGAGTTTTCAATTCTGTATTATGCCCAATCATATTCACATATTTTCCTTTTATGCCAATTAAAATGCAGGTTTAATTTGCAACTTATTAAAAACCAGGATTTGTATCATTTAGATGCCAAAATGACAGACTCTGGACTACTCCGTAACAGATGTGAAACTGGTATCCAACACTGAATTTTGGCCGTATACACACTACATCTAATGAAAGCCAGGGGAAGCCTATGACCAAAACAAGATGTAATACACTGAAAAAGGAGAGGGATCAGAAGAAGTGACTACCTACAAAATTACCCATGACTGCTCTTTGGCAGGTTATAGCTCCACCTAATGTAATGATCACCTTCACATTTCAGAGGTTTTGGCAGATAGAAAGAGCACACCAGATTATGTTTTTTACAATTTTAGTGATTAGACACAGGCATTCCAGCATCCATTTTTTTTCAAGACTCATATAATTCTATCACAACCATGACACAGTAATTGAAATTTTTGCTTCAAAATGCTACTAATGCAGGTTTCTACACATAAGATAAGTCAGAAATACCTGTGTTACTCTTCCAGACTGAATAGTAAAAAAATGAACATGCACTTTGGAGTGAAATTACACGTTTCCCCAAAAGTTCTGATATTGCTGCAACTGCTGTGTTCTCTGTATCCTCAAGCTGTGAAGAGATGTAACACTCCCCTCTGACAAGCTCAATATACTGTTTTCTCTCAGGCGTACATGGTTTTCTGGTAAGTCCTGTAGTACGGGACTTAAGAAACTTCATATTTTTGATATCTGTACTCAAATATGCTGTTAAGTTTTATGTATTGTCAGAGGAAATTTAGTGACCCTCAGAGTTCTGCATGCATCAGTGAAAGCATCAATTCAAAACATTCCTTAGTTAATATAAGACCTGATTTTACTTAGTGAGTGGAGCCATGTAAAGAATAAATCTAATTTTTACAGTTATTAAAATATTTGTAATATCAGAGTGAATTTTTGTTCACATCAATTTTCAAAGAAAACATTGTATTTTCGATTAAAGGGTTTTATAGTATTACGAAGCAATTAATTTTTAAATGAAAAATATTTAGATTGAACAAGACAAAAAATGCTAATGAAGAATAAATTCTTCATGTTTGCACTCAATGATGTGACTTAGGAAGAAAGGTCCTTTAGTCACTTTGGCTCCCATTTAGAACTGTCTTACATCTTCCTACTGTTAGGTTCTCTGAGAGAGTTTTCCTGTAAATCTTTCATAAGTACTTTTCTGTTGTCACAGCATCTCAGTTTCAAGAAGCAGCCATGGTAAATGCATTTGTTTAAAATCTACAGTTCATTGTTTCCTTCTACTGCTGAGTCCACTACCAGCACCACTAGCTGTGCACATACCAGTGCAAAACAGGTATGTTTGTACAGTGGAAACTTGTTCAAGAAATGGATTTTAGTACATAAGTTAGAAACAAAGTTTGTATCAAAAAGGTCATATCTCTTCTCTTATGTAATATTCACTCTTCCCTTCCAAATTTGTTCAAAACTGTGTGGTTTGCAATGTGCATAGAAACAGATGCAACTCACATAACAGTAGAAGAAACCTTGTATTTCTGTTGTAGCACTCATCTCATGTTTGAACTATATTCTTAAAAAAAGAAAATAATAAAGATGCTGTCTTGATCATTTATATTTCCATTTACGTACGTAGAGTGTGGTTTATATGGAACGCTTTCTTTACATCTGTGTTTTAGTTTGAAGTTTCAGAGAGTACTGCAGCTAGAAGTAAGTCATGCAGTAGAAGATTATAAAATATAATAGAAGATTTTAATGGAATATCTATCTTCCCTGGTTTGCTTTTAGAGTTCTCTCCTGGCACATTTTACACAAATTAATTTGACAGTAACAAAAACTAAAAAGGTATTTGGATTACTTCAGCAGTAAACTAACAACAGAGCCATGTCATTTCAATTTATCACTTGTCTTTAAGTGTGAGAAACTTTGGTGCTTCATCACATTGAAATAGATTGCTTATATATAGAAAAAAAGCTGCAGACTTCACAAAGAGGGGAAAAAAATATCAACTGCCAGCTGAGCTTTCACATTCTCCCTGACTTGCAAATTTTTTAGTGAATCTCACACTACCTGAAGTAGAACAGCATAGTAACCTCAGTTTTACCCCTGTTACTATGTCTCAAGTTATTAGGCGTTTGTCCATCAAAAAGAGCTCTGGCCCTAACAGCAGACAGGGCCTTTGAAATTATAACCTGAGAGGCAAATCCTGTGAAACCAAACTTAACCTCTACAGTTAGCTTTTGTCCTACTGGCATAAATCTGTGTTTCTTGGTACACTGAAGAAACCAGGGTTATACAGGAAAAGAGAACATGCACTTATTCAATGATGCTTGCACACACATATTAAAAACAAAAGGAAAAAATTAAAATACAAAAAAAAATTTAAAAGAGAAGTTTATATCTTTTCCTGTGCTAAGTTCTACAGAGACTGAAAAGTGCAGATAGGCTAGACAGATGATACATTATCAAATAATTGTTAAATATTCTTTGAGTAATCTTACCTCCAGGTATCTCATGTTTGTAAGTTCAGAAAAAAAATGAAATTTCTTCTAGTATTTCAAATCTAAAGTTTTTCAGTTTTTTGGTCAAAAAATGCGAGGTCAGAGCAGACGTACTATTTTTACAGAATCCAAGACTTAATGATTGATCTATTGAAAATCCAAGGTGATTTATATGCATAATTAAAGAACTAGCACACTTATAATCTAAAAAGCCCAATGAATGAATTCTTTCAACTTAATGATAAATATCTATGTAAAATGAATTTAGTAAACAACATCCGTATAATCTCTATTTCAAATTATATTTCTTTTTTCAATGGGACTAAATAATTTGCTGCTATAAGTACTAGTTTTATTATTGATCATTTTGGTCTTGTGCTCTTGATAGTGTCTTGCTGCAGAAACCAAGACTAGTGAAACAAAAAACAGTAATAGTGTAGTAGTAATAGGTTCAACAAAGCATTGATACAATGGCTAAAAATAAGGTTTGATTATTCTTCAGAGGCTTTTTCCTTGTCAGAATACCTGGGTTCTTTTTCTGAAAAGTAAACTGTATAATATAAAGAGTAATAGCTCTGTTTACCAGAGACAGATGTAGTGGCAGATACCAGTAATATCAGGGAAAGATTCAGTTACCTTGGGAGTAAAAGCATTAACTTTATTCTTCTTTCTGAATTCCACTTTACAGCCTTTATTCTTAGCTCTCTAGAGAAAGTCCCAATTGGCATTTAAATGCATGTATTTTTAAATGAGATTCATAAGGGACTAAATCTATCAAAGTTTCCTATGAAAAAAAAATTAATAGAGAGATGTTTCTTATAGGTTTTAAAGTAAAGAATTAAATTATATCTTTAAAATGGTACGATGCCTGCCTTTTTGAGACTAATTTAAACTTTTCATAGAAAAATCATTACATAGCATTAAGGCAGGTAGCTTTAGATTTCGTGTCTTCACTGCAACAAAGGGTAACGTGGTTTTTTTCATTGAATTTGGAATAGGACAAAAGATACACAATCTTTTCATTATTTTGAAATTTCGATAAAAGTCTAAATTAGAGTCTAGTATTAACAGGGCTTTTAGTGACAGCACAGCGATGACATTAAGCAATCTCTTAGAGAATGCTACATTCCTTTTTCTGTTCTATATAAAGATACATTCCACTTTTTTATAAAAAAATCATATACCTCCTTGAGGTCTGAGACATTTGCAATACCTCTATTATCTTAGTCAGGTAAAAAATCCCCAAACCTTTGGTAAGCTAGAATGGATGTATCTTGTGTCTAGTTTGGACAGTATGTTAAAGTATTACAAACTTGGGAAAAATCTTGTCTTTGGGAGTTGTGCCAGGGTTACTGATGTCAGGATTTCATCCCCCAGCAGGATTTTCCTGCTGATGCTGTACTGCAGACTTATGGCCACAGACTGTCCCCAGCAAGGGACAGCACATGGCTCTCCCAGCAATGCCTTCCTCCAGCCCCTGCCATGCTCCATCTGCCCAGGGTTGGCAATGCTTGCAGAGAAAGGGATCATATCTTTGTCATACAACCATGCACCTGAAGATTCTTATTCCTGTGTCATATTTAAAGATTCCTTCTGTTGTTCTGATGTTGGTTTGTAGCACGTAAATGCTAAATAGATTAGCAGAACTAATCTTTCCATTTGTATAGTAACAACCAACCTGTCCTTCAAACCACTGCAGTCAGAGGTAGAAATTTGCCAGTGAGGAACATCTCCCAGTAACTAGGGCTAATTCTAAAACTCATAATTGATCTCATGTTTTAACACTAAGGAAAGGATTGCATACCATAAATAGAATACCTTTTTCTCAGTTGTGTATGTGAAAAACGCTTGTAGTTTCTGAACTGTTCCGTGTAGTTCACAGCCTCTGTGTATCACAAGCTAAAATTCAAAATAGCCAGCAAATTGGAAATACATTTGCTAGATGGGTACAATTTGAAACAATAAACTGAAAAGTCTCTTGGGGTTCTGGGTAATTCACCAGAAGTACACTTAGTATGGCATTCCTAATCCAGTTATGTAAAGAGGAAAAGTAACAACTTTTATTAGGCTACCTGAATAAAATGCACAGATACGCTCTTAGGAAAAATGCTCTTTTTTTCTTTTTTCTTCTTTTTTTTTCTTTTTTTCTTTTTTTCTTTGTTTAATAAAAAAATCTTATTTGTCATTAAACAATTTTTTTCCCAGTCTGATTATGTCTTTTTGTTACATTTTCACTCCTAATTTGTTCTATCAGTAGACACATTTTCATGCTTAGTCACAGACTGGGGTAAGGTTTGCAGAATTGCTTGGTATTAAGTACAAAAATGTCTTTCAGACCCCATACAATCTCATCTAGTTTAATATTTTACTCATCCTAACTTTTTTTATTTTTTTTTTAAATAAACTGTATGAATACTCATAGCCACATTTTTTCTTGATCATCTGAACAATCCTAGATGCATTTGAAAGGATTACTCTCATGGTGGGTCTCCTGAATTGCATTTCATCTGTCATACAGCAGCCTTTGTTAGCTCACAGCAGAAGACACTATAGATTTCTGTTTACATGGATAAAATAGAGAAGAGTTTGCTTTTCTATAATACCTTCTCTATTTCAAGGCATTTCAAAGCACTTGAAAGAGCATCCTGGCTGAGTTCAATGCTACTGCAGTGTGTGAGAGGCAGTGGCAGCAGCCCTTCAGGACTGTGTATTTAGTAAGAGCACAAAGCCAGACATTTCAGATAGCATAACGAAAGAAGGTGTGTTGAAAGGATGCTGAAAATGAGTGCAAGGGATTTCACTGCGGGAAAACAAGCAAACTGACAAAACCATCAAAAAACTGTGTGAGAGGCATAGCATGTTTTGAAACATTTTCCTCATATATAAGAGATGTAAAAGATTATATGATTGCAAGATGTTTCATGCTGAAGATATTTTCTTGTTTAATAATCTCTGTTCTCTGAACTGAGTTCATATAAAACTTTCAAGATCATCAAAAATATAAAACTAGTATCATGTTGTGCTTTAAGGCTTCTCTGCAGAAAAGACAAAGAAGCAAAGCAAATATTGAATTAGATTTCATAACTGAATGTAGCAATTCCTGTGTGCTCTAGAGTGTAAACTTTATATAGATTTGGCATTGCTAATGCATGTTCTTTACCTTTTCATGGAGCTGACACTTGACTATTCTCAAATTAGCACCTTTCCTCCACATTAATCTTGCAGTAAATATATGGGTATGTATACGTGTAATGATTTCACTCTTGGTTGTTTTGATACATTTGTCTAATCCCCACAGTTTGCTTTCAAGTGCAGGCTAATAGAATGTCCCAAGACAAGCAGCTGAAATGTGTATGTGCTATTTTTGTAGTAGGGAAGAGAATATTCATAAACTAAAAATCATTGAGAAGGCCTAAACAAAAAATCAAAATATGGTCTTGTATGCATAGGCATGGAGAAAGCTGTTAGCAGCTTTTCTTTGAACATCACTCTTGTGGCTGGGCTCATTCCCTCCTCACCAAAACTCAATTAATGCAAAACCAGCAGAACTGTTTCAAAAATACTGTCCAAAAAGGTTTTGTAAAAAATGAAAGTGTAAGATATGATGTGCATTGAAGTCTGTAATTTTAAAATGTCACTTAATGAGAGGTCTAGCTTTTCAGTAATATGCTGCATATATGATTCTTTCAGTTCAGGAATCTTCCAAAGAGGATCATGATATTTATTGAAGTCAGGTGAACTTTGAATGTGAGACCCACTCTCAAGACCTACATTTATGAAAAAACCCTAACCCACTTTTTACTTTTTTCCCACGTGTTTCTGTTTTCTTTTCTTCCCTATTTTCACCTGTCCTTTTTTCTCCAGTAACAAAAGAAAATACCTATTTTTTTTTTTTTTTTTTTTTTTTTAATCAATGAATTTCATGCACTGCTGAAATGGAAGCACAGACAGTTTTCAGTCTCATATCTTTAAGCACAGAAAGCCTCAACCTCACTTTTTTGTCTCTTGAGGAACAGTTCTTTTTCTTCCTAATGGAAGAAGCAGTTCTCAGACCTTGGGATTAGGAATTCATTATGGGTTTTAGAAGTTTGGGGATCCTGTAGGCTAACTTTCAAATACTGCCTATTGTTCTCATTTTATTCAACTAAATTCTGTATGAATAATTAATTTTTGTCTTTACATCGTGACTTCACACTACAGATATTTACACTATCTTTTCATTTCCTCTTTATTGTATCATTTACATTTGATTCCCTGATTGTGAGTCAGTCCATGAGATATTATGAACAGAGGGTGTATGTCATACATCTGCTAAAGCTTCAAACACCTTGGGCACTCTGTAGGAATTAGGAAAATAAGTTTTCTAAAATGATGAAACATGACATTAATATAGAAAATGTCAGTCACTTGTTATATTTTGTCAGATAAATATTATTTGCAATGGCAGAGTTCAATGCTTAATAATACATTGTTCTTGTCAGTGCTGTTTAAAGTGCACATGATTCATACTAAACCTTTATCTTAGCTGATAGTGAAAGTAGGCACTTAGCACTTTCTGAAACCAAATCTCAGTTCAGAAGTTTAATACACTTCCATATTTCCTGCAATAGAAAAGAATATTCTGCCTTCTCCAGAGATTTATTTATCTCTGTAGTATAGAAGAGGTTTATGGTGCCAGTGCTGCACTTTTACAAGATCTACTGAAACAGTATTTAACAATGCACAGTGTGATAATGCAGGATTTACATATATTGGAAAATGTTTTCTATTGAAATTTGGTTTGGAATTAAAAAGTGTGCTTCCTAGCTGAATGAAAATGAGAGGCAATGTTGTTTGGTAAAAAATTAAGAAGCTTTGCAAAAAAATCTGTTATTGGAAGATAAGTAGTTGCAACATTTTAGAAAAATATAAAATGCTATATTTCCAGCATTTTTTTTTTTTGCTTATCTTCTAAAACCTTAAAAATTAATACAATAGTATTTTAAATTTTATTGCAATATTGGAAATTTTAATTTATTTATCTCTAAATATAAGAGTGTGCATATTTTGATAGAAAAGACATTTTATCTAGGACTGTGTGAATACCTGGAGATGTTTTTCAGAATTGTCCAAACTCAATTAGGTTTGCAAATGTTTGCAGATAACCAGTTTTTCCCAGACTTGCTTTCACCTTTCAGTAATATGAGGTTGGAGAAGTATACCTTGTAATCATCTTCTCCATTCTATTTAGCAAACTCTAAACATTCCTATTCTTACACAAGTAATGCATGTGAAGGAATGGCTTGAAGTTGCACCAGGTGAAGGTTACATGTGGTCTTAGGGAATGACTCATCATTTAAGAGGATGGTCAATTGCTGGAACCTGCAACCAAGAAAAAGGGAGTGTGGCTGGAAGCCTTTAGCTGTTCTGCCACTTGGACAATGCTCTTGGTTTGAGGTGGCCCTGTGTGGAGTCAGGAGAGTTATCCTCATGGGTACTTTCCAAATGGAAATGTTCTATGGTTCTATGGTTACTTTTGTCATAGAATGAAATTTTGTACACTGATCTGATCTGGTTCCTGTATAAAATTATAAAGGAAGGTCTCATATCTTAGACTGTGAGTTTTAAAGGTTTTTGAATACTTAAAGTTATATATTGATATTAAAAAATATCAAATCATTCAGTAAGGTAAGCTTGAAGCAACTTTTGCTGTCAAGAACTGCTGCAACTTAATATGTGCTCAGATTAAAATACAGGTATGTATGTTGACATTTTGCAGGAAATTGGGAGATTGTTGTGATATATTTTAAAGACTGACACATCAGAACAGTTTCAAACTTTAAACAAAAATGTTACTAAACCCATTCATTAACAGCACGCTTAATGCTGATGAAGTTAATTTTCCATTTTATTAGTCATCACCAATAAGTATACAAAACTGCTATTGTTTATACTTATTTAATGGGCTTTTCTTCCTTCTTCTCCATATTTCCTCCTTGTGCTTGATGCTTTTATTCTATTTTATTCAGTTAAATCTGCCAGTATTTAAGAGACATTTGTCAAACATTCTCAAAAACATTTGGTCAGCCCTGAAGTGGTCAGACAATAGGGCTAGATGGTTGTTGTAGGTCCCTTCCAACTGAAATATTATCTCCTATTCTGTTCTGCTCTATTCTATTCTATTCTATTCTATTCTATTCTATTCTATTCTATTCTATTCTATTCTCAATCTTGATTTTACTTCAGATGTTATTGCACAATATTATTCCCAGTAAATATTAGGACTAGTTTCAATAATATTTTTCAATTTGATTGTCCTTGGTATCTCCTATGTCTGATGTCCACTATTTGCATCTTTGGTAGTCATGTTGCTGACATGCTTATGTGAAATGCATGGACACTGTGTCTGGCTACACATTCTTAGAACCACCAAGGGCATATTGTTGCTGGTTACCATGTTTGTTGAATTACTCTTTGTTTGCAGACAAAGCATAATAATTATATCTTGGTTTAAATTTTGTAATGTATGGGTATCACATGCTTCTGCTTTGGCTATACTGTATTACTTTGCCTACCACACTAAATTCAACTAATCATCTATGATAATTTTTTTGCCTATGACACCTCTAGAAGGTGATTCATCCCTGGAAAAACAGGGTTTTTAGATGACTGGATGAATAATCCTCCAAAAGTGCCTGGAAGAATCCAGGACACTCCATGACTAATATAGGTTACACAGGTCCCATCAGATGAGAAGAATTCCACCTTTGTGGCACTGTCAGCCTTTCCACTGACAAGCTGTTCACACATGCAGGAAGTTTTCCAGCATTACTGGTACTAGTGCTAAGTAGGGAAGATCTATCCCTGTTAAGTGTTGCAAAAGTAGTCATTTATGGACATATACAATTGCAAAATTGTATTGTTATTGTTGCATTTAAATTGAACTCAGTACAATTTACTGACAGAAGGGAATTCTAGATTCTTTTCTAGATTAACACTTTCCTAGTTATTCTCAGAAAGTTTTTCTGTTTTTCAGAGGAAATGTGATCACTTAGAAGGTTAGATTCACTTTTTGGGTTTTTTTTTTGCTCATGACCCATTTTCCTATATAATTCAGGGCTCTGAACTTGCAAAATTTAGCTGAACTAATTCAGGTAATATTGTTTGCAGTCTAAGTAATGGTTAACCTTTCCTGTAATAACAAATGTCAAAGGTCAGAAAAAATATCTTATCCCGAGTCATATTAAATAACACCGCTTTGGTTTAAAAAATATTCCAAAATAGTGACCAAAACCTACACCATATAGAATGAGTACTCTTGATGTCCACTTGTCTGTATTTTTTCCCTTTGTTGAGTCTGAGCTCCTCAACTTTTGGTGCAAATTTCTCTGTAGCATCTCTGCTCTTGCTGCATGTCACTGAGCTGTAGTTACTTCTGCTTTTCACAGTTGTGCAACTTTATTGTTTGATTTTGTTTCTCCCCCTGTACTGCTATGCCTTTATTTCTGCCTTGGGAGCTCTTGTTTCCCTAAAAAATCTTTGTCTTGTCTGTTCAGATGCCTAATCAAAGCATGTTACTTTGTGCTCAGCCTTGCAAAAATGACATCATTTTTTTTTAATTAGGGAACAACAAAATACAAAACAAAGAAATAAGTTGATGCCTTCTTTTAAAAGTTCTACACATCTATGCATTATAAAACTTAAAATAACTGATATTAGACATAAATTTTAATACCAACGTATAGTTCGGATCACAACATTTCAGTTCATGACTTCTGCCATATTTTATAAGCAGTGACCACACTTGAATTCTTTAAAATCAAACACAAATAAATCATGAAGCAACTTGAGAGCTGACTTTAATCGTGACTCTTCAAGCGTTTAGCTGTGCTGTGACCTGAGGCTGTAGCTGGAATTGGAGTACTCCCAGTCATTCACTGCAGAAGTGTTTGCAGTTTGCTTGAGGTCTATATGCACATGGCCATAAGAATGGACTTTTGCATATCTTACAGTTGCCTTGAAAAAGTAGGCTGGAAGGTGCCCAGATCTCCCTGTTGACGCATGGACTCAAAATAAACTTTCATTCCCCTAGGTCTTCCCTGTCATTTGGCACGGGATTGATGTTAATGTTGGGATACAGAAGCAGCTACTTCATAACTAGTTAGCATTCATTAGTACCAATTTGTCAGTTTTTACTGTTAGTGCTACAACAACCAAAATACTTGGGATTTCTCAACAATTTTTAAAAGTTCTTTGTTTCTCTACTGTACACAGATGCTTTTTTTCAGCCTGTGCTTGTCAGTTGTAGCTGACAGATTCCCCTTTTCTCTTTGAAGGGCAGACCTTTTAAAAGATCAGATGTCCTTTGATCTCAGGTTTGATAATTTTCCATATTCTCAACACTCAGTTGAGAGACTCCTCCTGGATTAGAGTCTTAGCTGCTATTTTGAAGGAAGTTTCTGGTTTATTTTTGATGAATCTGGTTTATTTTTGATGAATAATTATTGTTGTTTTTAAAGGAATTATTTTGAAAGTGCATAAATTAAATACGAACAAGCAATTACAGATGACTTTATGACAAATGAAGGATTGTAAATGTAAACACAATGGCAATCAGTGTTTGTACAAGGTACAAAAATGTTTTTCCTCTGTTCTCCACGCAAATTTCACTGAAGTTCCCAGCAGCAGAAGCCAGAGAACAATCCCACAGAAACCCCCTTGTTTCCTTTAGCAACATACCCCACTGGGGTATGCTGCTATCTAATAAAGCAGTTTGTCTGTGATTTTTAGAGAGCTTTCAAGTCATGTTGTCAAGAAAATCTGAAATAGTTTTAGTGTGATGCTTTGCAAACATCTTACAGTTCTGTTTTTATCCACCCGCTTTTAATTCTGTGAGATTGAACAACATACATTTATTGCTGCACTGTGTGTTGTGAAAATATAAAGAAAATCATGGTCCTCTTCAAGAAACTTTCAGTTTAATCAATCATTAAAAAAGTAAATTTGTATATGTAGGGATAAATTTATCCAGATCTCCATAAATAACTATCCATAATTCCAGAAAATTTGACATAATTCCTCCAGGGTATGTCCCAATATTCTGGTTACTTTGGCCACCCTTATTCTTTAGAAGTTAGTCAGTTCTTATGTATTACACATTAAAAATATAATAATTTTCAGTCATCTATTCTCGGGCTTCTATTCCCCATAGATGACTTTTTTTTCAAATATTTCTGTGACAGTCTATTTCCACTTGAAAAATCTTTTATTCTGATTACAGTTCCTTGAAAATTGCTTAAAGAAGTTGACCTCCCTATTTGGAAAAAAAATGGTGTGACAGTCCCATTAGTTCTCATGAGAAAAACGAACAACAAATTATCAAAAATTATTTGACAGGAAATGGGATTTTAATATGTTCTATATAATGCATTTTGAAAATTTTATGTTGGAGGAGAATGGTAGATGGGTGGGTGGATGGATAGTCAGTAGTAGCTTGTTTATAAACAGCCAACCTCCAAAGAACAAAAAAAAATGTTCTGCAAGATCATTTTGAAAAAGTGACAAATATGTACTGAGTAGAATGCTTTAAAAATATTGAAAATGGGATTTGTATTCAGGAGCAGAATTTTGCAAACCTTGCTGGTGTAGGACTGAGAGCATTTTTTCACACTTTCCCTTACTGGTTTCTGAAGTGTAGCTGGGAATAAAGGCGTATGGGTTGGAAGACTACGTGTGTGTTGAATAGCCATCTGTTACAGTATCCCTTGAGGATAATACATCAAAGAGATTTCAAAATGGAAATGCTATATGACCATTCCAGTGATGTCTTAGTTCACAGAAAGACTTAAATCATTACATGAGAAAGTGTGAATTGCTTCTCCTCTTCTTTTAGGTGCTAGTCTTGTAGCCCAGTGTTCACAGATTAAATGTCAACACTGTAAGATACCACCCTGCTTATCAAAGTACCAAAATTTCCAAAATGTTTACATCCCCAAATCCCGAGCAGTCCCCTTTGCCAGATACCTAAAGCTCCCTGCTCAGCTCCAAAGCAATTTCTCTTTACAGTGTCCTACTGTGTCTTTGATATGAAAACCTTACCACCCTGGAAACCGAGCTACAGTCAAATTAATTTAATAAAATAAATAATGTAAATAGTACAGAAGTGATTGCATTAGCCAGTTTCATATTTAATTCATAAAACTTTCCATGTTTTAATTTACTTGCTGCTGCTACTGCAAAATTTACATTCTTCTTCACCACAGGTTTGCTGAAAAAACATTTTCAGTGATAGAATACAAAATAGTAGGAAAAGATAAAGGATTAAAATGGAAGTGAGTTAAATTGTATCACTGTGTGGAAAAGATGAAATACTGCTGTTTTTTTAGAAAAAGTTCTCTAGCAAGGTTTTTGTAGTTTTGTGATAGTTTTTGTGATAAAATGAAGATTGACATTATTCATATCTTTGTTAGGAGTATCGTTGCCATTGTTGTTCTGAGGATAAAACCACAGATGTAATAAACCCCTCACAGACACGCAGGGCAAGGCCATGGTTTGGCCCAGGTTTGAGACAGGTGCCCCTCCATTCCAGTGGTGTGCAGTGCACCTCTAGGCCGGGACACAAAGGTGCACCTGTGCAGACTGAGGTGCAAACTTCATCATCTCTAAGGGAACACTAAATTAAGCCTGGGCAGGGAGCTTTGCTGACTTTCTGTCCAGATTTTTTGCAGCTCATTGCACTGCATGTTTTTCTGAACTTAGGTTTTTGGATTGTACTCATTGGAATCTCTTTTTCTATTTGTTTTAAAGGACTTGCAGTGCCTTGATACAATAGGTTTGCTAGTTTCCATCTGTGATTAAAGTTATGTTTAAATGAAGAGGCATCTATCGATCTTATACTGGTCTTTATACTTGGGTTTTCCAGCTCCCTCAGTGCACTTTCTGGCCCAGAGCATCCTCCCCATGACAGCCCAGCCAGGTGCTGCCTTCCTCAGCTTCCATCTCTCTTGCCCTTTAGAAGCAGCTGGCCTCTCTGTTCCCTTGTGAAGTGTTTTTACCTTTCTTAAAGAAGCAGTTTTAGTCCTACCTTCCTTAAAAAGGTAACATGCAATTTACAGAAATGTAAAAATAGTAGAAGGCTTTTCAGAGAAAGTTTCAATCTGTTTCAGCCTTCCTGATTTAGATTTCATAATTTTCTGGCCACAGTATGCAGTTGAGACATCTTAAGATCAATGTCCTGCTTAGGCCTGGAATTTTAATTTGCAGGACAAGTACCTTGATTTTCAATTTTAATTTTCTTCCCTCATCCACCTCAGCTAGGGCTGTCTTCTCTTAAGCACTGCACGGAACCCCAGCTACAAGGATGCAATGGAATGGCTCAGAGTTCTCCTTTTGTTTTGAAAAGCATAACACAAAATTGTTAATGAAGAAATACACAGTGCAATCTATTCTCTTATGTTCAGCTTTGCTAGTTTAGGAGAAATTTTGCATCTTTCTTTTTGTGGTGTGTGTGGGTCTGGTTTTCTGTACATCTAGGTGAACACTTCATCATGCAAAGGTTCTCTTTGTTGTCCACTGTAGCAACAGAAAGGCTAACCAGGCAAAGGATGGGGGAAAACAAATATAGGAAAGCAAGAGTGCAGAAAAGGGAATAAACCTAAGAATGAGCAACCTGTGGTGATCTTCTAATGACCACCTCTGTGAGCTGAGTACATTTAGACTGATCTTTTACCGCATGCCTTTGCTTTTGTCTCTTACCCAACTGCCTTCCTTATGTTAAAAATCTTACCATGAGAGGGGCACGAATCATATCTTGTTTAGGAATAGTCTGGCAGTCTTCCCTCTCTACCCTTGGGGGCTCCCTGTATCCTTTCATCATTGTTGTTCTGTGGCCTGTGAACCTGAACTCAGATTTCCCAGCTGGTGAGATAGCATGACGTTTCTTACCATCTGGCAAGTGAGTATTTTCATACAAAAAAGTTTGGATTAGTAGTGCAAAGAAGCTAATTATGTTCAGGGAGTGTTTCATGGCTTGCAATTATGCCCAAACAAACACGAGATTAATTGTGGAAATGTTTTCTTCAGCAAGTCCCTACTCAACTGAGCCAAAAACAATGTGCATAAAAAAATAACGGTTTGAAAAGCAATGAAAATGCTATTTAATACCTACAACATAACTTGCTTCTCTATATGTCCTGAATTACAATTCTTTTGGGGTTATAGATGGGCAAGTATTCATAAAACCTTGGGTATAGTTCATTTACAGAGAATTCCACAGCAAGTCCTTTAGCATAGTCCTGTGGCAGTAGGGGTTTACTTTTTACTCTGAGGTTTCAGAGTGAGTTCCAAAGTGAAAGAGTTCATTTCCTATTTTTGTCAAACCCTATACAAAAGCTTATTTGCTCTCTAAATTTTATTTTTCAATCTTTTCAAACTGAACTACACAAGGATAATGCGCATTTTTAGAAAATATGCAGGTAGAATTGAATACTACAAAATAGAGTTTGTCATGAGTTGAAGTTTATTAATTCTTTGAGCTGAAGATATATTTTGTGTTACCATTCATGTTATTTGATTTCTGGTACGATTTTTGGGTTTTTTCCTTTGAAATAAATATATAGTTCTCTTTTTAAAATTTGAAATGTAGGTATATATTTCTGCTTCAAAGTTGTGATATCAAATAATTACTGAAGAAATTATAATTTGTGGTCATCTACCCTATATTTCTTTCACAAATGTTGTGAATCTTTCTCAGTATCACACATAACCATGTTCACTTCTGTGGGAAAAGCCTCATGAATGCTGCATAGAGGAAAATTACTGGCTTCTGTGTGTCATGCACAATTCCATTTTTAAAACAGACAAGAACAAGATTTTCTGCTTTGCAAGTGTTGCAGTGTAGACTTGTCATTGACTGCCACCCTCAGACCCTTTACTGGGGATTTTAATGATTTTCTCTTGCATAGAAAATTTTAATGTACATGTCTTATGTACATTAGAGACTTGTCTTTAAGTCTCTATGCAGGAAAGATTCCTGATGGTTATGAGGGAAATACTTTCAAGGCAGATGAAAATGCAGGGTTTTCCTATTTTTACTGATATTTTCATGCATTGTTGCATCTGAAATGTGTATGAGAATGATCTTTTATTTATTGCAAATTATCAAAGTGCAAGAAAAGCTGAAATGTTCAGTACATTTTGTACTTAATTTTAAACAAATTTTCACTATTTATTTAAGATGAGCATGATAACCTGGTGGTAAACCTTCTTGTCAATTTTTTTGTGTCAAATTTTTCTTGTCAAATTTTTCCACTGTCAGAGCCCTTGCATGTGCTATTATTACTCCTATGTTTTCAAATTACTGTGGGAAAAGCTAATGCACCTCATATTTGCTTGAAGTATGGTGAGAAATATTTGTAAACAAGTACCAATGTTATTTTTAATAATTAAGATTGTTGAAATATATAAATAACAGCTGTGACCTACTCATATTTAAGCCAAACTTACTCTTATTGCTTAGATCTACATCTAAGCAATACTCACACAGTAATTCCACATTGAAGGAGGTAGGGGAGTGCTTTGTGTTGGGCTCTTGATGAGGGGAGAAGACAGGGCTGGCAGGAGTCTGATCATGACTGCCTGAGACCATGCCCGATTCAGCATAAGCTGAAGTGGCTGAACTAATTCCAAATGACCTTTCAGTGTATAGTAGCAAAGCAAATATCTGATTACTGTAGGAAGATCTATAGCAGAATGGGGAGCTATGAGAACATAACTATATTTTTTATAGTCTGACCTTTGTACAAAAGTTCAGGATCAAGAACTCCAGTAGAAGTGGTGCACTGTACCTGGTCACACACACGGTACTCTGTGAACAGTCCAGTGGCAAGGTATTCCACACAAATTGCAGATATTAATTTGCAAGTTTTTATTTAAAAAGACGACACCGGAATTTGCAACAAATGTGAATAAAGTCTAATGGGAGAAAGTCCTACTTCTTAAAATTATGGCAAAACACAAAGAGAATCTTCCTGATTTTTACAGCCAGCTGTTAAATGCGTACATTTTTTCCAGGCATGGGATCTACCTGTAGTTTTCACCAGAGGACAACACCAGAGAAGAAAGACAGCAACCACCATGCACTGAAGCTGGGGAATGTGTCTTGTGGTAGCACATTCCCTGAGAGGCTGCAGTGCCCCAAACCCTCTCCTGTCCTACAGTTTGGCATCAGTGGGACATATTGCTGTGCATGGCCGTGTGCAGATGTGTCTGCTGTGGGCCCATATATGCAAGGCATCTTCTTCTGCCAGTCTGATGACTTGTGAGGCCTGAGCAAGACAAAAACATGACAGAAGAAACCATAGGCAAATGCGAGCCACCTTACTGTGCTAATTTGTAGGAAGTCTTAGTGTTCAGTTTCTCAGACTGCCAAACCACAATGCTGTCTTAAATGGAAGTTTTTATACTCTGTGGAACAGAACAGTCAGAATTAGTGAACCCAGAATATCTTTGAGTTTCTGTTGCTATGCTAAGAACTATTAAAAGGCAAAGGATTCATGAATCAATTATAATTTATGTTTCTAGGTGTGTACAGGTATATACGACTGTTTGGAAACCTGCCATTTTAAGATAAAATAGGTTATATCTTTTTTCTTTATTCTAAAAATACATTTTTTTGCTGCAGGAATGTCTTGTATTCAAAGCTGTAAACAAGAAGTCAGTGCTATATATTCTTTAATACAGGAGGATTCATGTATCAATTATTGTACATTATTCATGTACAATTCATCAGCTGGGAGATATATTTTAAGAAATCACAAAAGTAGAATCTCTAGCACAGACTTCACAGTTAAAAATGGCTGAGAAAGATGAAATACAATGCAGTGATAGTATAATACTTGGTCTCAAAATCCAATCAGAAATTTTATTGTTTAAAAATCTCTGCAGCCCTATTGAAGTCTGTGCTGCTTTACATTTATGTCATGTTTACCTCTACCTGAAGTAAGAATTTCTGTTAAAAGATGAAAAACTATCTAGATTTTTTAGAACAGTGAATCTTAAAAAAAAAAAAAAAGGAAGAAAATATTAAATATTTGACATAGGAGAGAAAAACAGGGTCTTGGAAGTTGCTAGCTTTGTTGGTGTGTTTCCAGAGGAGCGTGAGGTTGAAAAGTTTTGTGTTTTAGAACAAATGTCTCTTAGGAGAGATTCTTCAATCTCTTAATTATAGCATTCCCTTGGACTCCAGTGTGTCCATTGCCTTGTACTGAGGAGGAGCCCAGCACTGCAGGTGTGTCTCCAGGTGCTGAGCACAGGGAAAGGATCACCTCAGTGCTTTTTCTGATGCAGCCCAGGTTGCCAATGAATGAATTGAATGAACTGTACCCAGCATGATGTAATAAAGTAAACACAATAAAAACTGAAGGAGCTACTAATTTTAAAAAAGTATGGGGAAATTCTCTGAAGGATATTATCAGAAATATTAACTTTCTGTGATAGAAATGCAAAATTCATGCTTCTGTAGTTCAATTTTGCCTTTTTCAAATTTAGGAAATTTTAGCTGTGTGTCCAAATTCATTTGAAGTGCAAAAGTCTTTGTTGGCAGATAGCCTAATCAACTTGTTTTGGTTTTATTTGACGACATGCCTGCACTTAATTATCAATTAATTCCTGAAAATAAATGTGATCACATCACAAAAGAGGGTGTGTGAATCACTCAGTCCTGTTAAATGCTAGTCTTGTGAATACTCCCAGCAGCATACACTGGCCACACTGGTGTATTCCAGCTGTCACCTACAGCAGAGCCTCAAAAAATATTTCTTCACATTTTTTTGGAGAGGTAAATGCTGTACAATGCTCTGAATCTGTCATTTAAAGTAAAGAAAGTTTTGGCACAAATGTTTAAAATAGGCAAAGGAAAAAATAATTCATTTTTGGTTTAGATGAAACTTATCAGAGCAGTAAGCTGGGTGCAACCTTTTTTTCATTCTCTGCTTTTGACATGCCATTGCTAGGTCCACAAACATTCTAGTTGTTAGAAAAACACTTAAAATAAATAATGAAAAAGGAGGCAAAATATAGAATATGAAAGCCTTTGGTTTTTTAAACAGAATTTATTATGTTCAAAGTTACAATTTGATAAAAGGCAAGCAAAACTTGAATTAAAATATTAATCCATCCATGCCACTTAGTTCTTTGAAATATTCATAGCCTTTTTTTAGTGGTCAGGGGTTGTGTTGAGGGGGCAATAAAGTGGGGGAGGCTTTGATGAAAAAAAGCTTTCATCGAAGCCAACACAGTCAAACTGACGAGAATGTGAATGAATTTGGAAAATTGGTCCAGTTGAGAGTTATGTCATTGTAGAATATCCTCTTTAAACTTCATAGTCTGTAAAACACTTAGAACACCATCAAAAACGTCCTTCAAAATCCATTTTCTTCTCTCCATTTCTAATGTGGGCTTCCAGCTTGGTCTTATTTTTTCCCCCATTTGTTCTCATTTCCAAGTACTATCAGTACTATTCAGCTGCCAAAAAAATTCTCTTATTTTCCCTGTGTGTTTAATTCTTGTATTGTCTGCCCTTTGCCCTCATCCTTCTTTCTTTTCTTTTTATTTTCAATTTCTCACTGTATGATCTTCAAGGCAGAAATTCTGTATTTTTAATTTTTTGCACTACACTGACCCAGGTGAAAAAGGGACAGCTGAAATTCTGATTTTATTTGTGACAGTGTAAGCTCACGCAGGATGGATAGGAGAATGAAATATGCAAAAATATTGCCTGGCAATTACATGGCTTGACTATATCTTCTTTTATAACAATTCTAATTTTTTAAGTCTGCCTATAAAATATAGCTTGCATCCTATTTCAAAGTCCTTTCTCTTTACTATATGCATACATTTTAAAAATGAAAATTTAAAAACTTCCATTTTAAAATGGAAATTCAAAGATGGAAAAAAGAAATGTGAGCAAAAGATGTCTGAGGAAGATAACTAAGACAGAAGGGTGCTGAGTACAGCTGGGCATGTGAAAAGCAAGGCACAGACAAGAAGTCAAAATAGGTGACTAGAGGAGGGAAAGATAAGTAATAGAGGGTGACATTAGGTTAATTGTACAGATGAATTAATCTGGTGGCCAGAGAAACAGACAGCAGTTGCAGTGACTAGAAGCACACATGCAGTGCCTCCAGATTCTGCTTGCCCTTTTATAGCATATCCTAATTATTGTATTCCCTCACTGAGTCATTCATACGCTTTTCTAACAATCAAAGGTAATACCAGAGAGCAAGGAAAGATCTGTAAGATATATTCTGGAAGAGAATGCACTGGGCCCTTATCCTCTTAAAATAGAAAACTTGATTTTTTTTAAAGCAACAAATGTGTTGAAAACGGTCTATTTAGAGGCATTTGTGAAATTCACCCCAAATGTATGGTTTTATCCTTGTGTGACTACTGCTAAGTGAAGAACAAAGCTTTTGCTATCTATTCTTGTGTTTGGTGGAGCAAGGGTGTAACAAATACATAGCAGTCTAGGTAAAATGCAATGATCTTTTAGTGTCACTCAAAATAACTATAAGGAAACCCAACAATAAAAAATTTTAAAAAATATTTTAAAAACCTAAGTTACAAATACTGTTCCTGTAGACATACTAAAAAACTTTTAGATAAGTGTCAATTTAGTTCAAGGCAATAAAAGCATCAGGCTTATCTTTTGTAAAGCTGGTTGGGTTGAGCTTTGTTCCTTGTGTATAAAAATAAAGCCAAATTTTTCTCTCTGTGGTTTCCCTTTTTGAACTGCAAAAGGAAATATTTTCCAGAGTTAGCACAATAATTAGATAGCAGAGACATTTTCACTAACATTTTAGCTGGAGTTCTTTAAATGACCTTTTCTAGTTGTAGGAAGAATCCTCAATTTATCTTGCTAAAATTCCAGAGAATATGGGGCTTCTTATGTGGATGTTTTATAAAATAAGGACCATTGTAAAGAAAAATAATTTATTATATTTTAAATAATTTGTTGTAAACACTCATAGGGCATTATATTCTTTGACCTTTCAAACAATGTGGTATGTTCACAGTATTGTTTTGGAGAAGAAAATTTCCTTATCTTCATTGTATTTTGAAACCGATTTTCTGTGATACCATATGAATTTTGTCTGACTACTACTACTTTTAGGAAATCAAACTCTGTAATTACCAGAAAACTATCTTGTAGAAGGAATTCACAAGAAATATCCTTATATTGAATTTTAATCAGTTATTGAAACAGCACTCTGGGGGCCTCGCACTGCACCTCAAATATCCTGCAGAGCTGGCCTGCGGTGCTGTTTCATGTAGAACAGACGAGATATTAGAGGCTCTTATCCCGGGGTTGATATTCTGTTTTATTCTTACGCTTCCAGGTGGGCAGAGCGGGAGAGGAGGATAAAGAGGAAGTTCCAATGGAGGGCTCAGGTTTTTAAGGGTCAGGAAAGGGGAGGGGTCAGCCTTGGCTTCAGGCCAATCCCATCGCAGGGGTCAGTCCATCGGTCTTGCAGGGGTTACAGGGTTAAAGGGACAGACCATTCTTAAAGCAGTAGGGTATTGGGTTACAACAAGTTATGATCAAAATTGAAAGGAAACAGAATATTCTAATTGCTGACATTCCTACATAATAATGAATTCCGGACTTCATGTTTATCCTATAAATCCTCTTGTTCCATAATTACATAAAGGAAATAACTTCTGGGTGTTCTTCCCCAGCAGTATATGCAAACATGACAGGCTGTAAAAGCGTGTGCATGTAGAGCTCAAGACAAGCTATTTCAAAACAGCTAGGACTTTCTTTCACTAGTGCTTTTTATGAGAAACAAATACAACTGCAAATGTATTCATCCCTGATATTCTGAAAGACTTCAGAGTTCAAGGTTTTATAAAAGGTGATAATGACATTGTTATAGCCTTTTCACACTGTTTGAAAACAGGTGGTAAAAAGTCCTGAAAAATTCTTGCAGTCACAGTTAATGATGTAGCCATGGACTACTTTCCTGTACACAGGTCAAGGAATGCACATGGCCTGTACCTTGGCACTCTATTAAGGTGAGATTAAGATTCTCTCCCCCATGTCTTCTGTAGAAAAAACCCAAATCATGCTCAAAAAACAAGATTTATGCTACTCCTTGAGAATAAATTTCATGATCTGAATAACTGGGTTGCCAAATCAGACCACATCTTTTCTGGGCAGGTAGTCATGTGAATTGTAATGCAATGCTTACTAAAAATACAGCAGCAAATAGGAAACTACACGCATTGCAATTATACACAAGTAGACAAGAAAAACAAGGTCAAGTGTTGCAGTAAACAATGAAAATTCTGCTTTAAAGTTTCAATGTTCCAGGAGAGTTGAAAAGACCAAAATCTGTTTCTTACAATTTGCTACCTCTACCACATTTCTCACAAAAAAAAAAAAAATACTTTGCAATAGAACCCCGTAGATCCAAGTTCCAGTTTTATCTGGGGCACTCTCTATTAGCCATAAAAGCCATGCAAATATTTGCAAATTGACAACTGGTGTTTATAGAGACTTATTGCACTTGAAGAGAGTCCAGGAAGAATTTCTAGTATTTTCCTCTGTATTTTGAAAAGACCATAATTCACATATCTGAAATGAGTGATTTTAGTTATTATGTCATGCTGTGAAGCTCATTTTCCCTATTCCTAGTTGTTAACAGGATATAACATATTCAAGAAAAGAAAAATATTGTTTGAATGGAAATGTGAAAGGGAGACATGTAGATAGACTATAAAGGTCTTGACAATTTAAAATAATTTAAAGATTGAAAGAAAAAATCTGCAAAATTCTTTCTATTTTTATTATATTGCTTTTTTTTTTTTTTCCCTAGACCGCACTTCCTAGGTATTTATATAATATGAAGTAATAGAAGCAAAAAGGGCTACATGTGTTATTATTAAATGTAATATATATCATGAACACACCTGAGATCTGTCAAAGCCCTGCCTGGGAAGATATTTCAGACAGAAAAAAAAACTCTTCAGCATCAACCCTGACCCTGAGTATGTTTGAAGGCCATTTTCTGCCTGTACAGCAAAGTCAGTGTTGGGCCTTTTAACTTTGCTTTACAGAATGATTCATTCATAGTCTGTGATGCTTCAGGAGTCCCTCTGGTGTCAGGTAATCTTCTTGTGCAGATGTGGAGAGTGTGCGAACCTGGTTTAGCCTCGTTCAGGGCAACTGAAAGTACAACCGTGGTACAACAGAAGGGAAATAAATTCTCTTTAGTATAGGGCTGAGGTAGGTTACATCTGCTTTTATGCTGGAGTTAAGGAGGCCTTAAAGAGTTTACCTTTGTCAAAATTTGATTCTTGATCTGCTCCAAGACAGGACGGCTGCAAGCTCTCTTTTATTCAAGGCTTTTCAATTCTACTGGCTCTTGTTCTTTGTTTCTTTGTATTTTATCAATATGTCTCAAAATAAATATTTTTTTTTTCAGAATGGAAAATTATTTACAAGTTTATCTGAAAATTTTAATCTTTTTCTTTTTCTGAAAATTTATATAGAAAAATCTTCCGTCCTGCTGTTTGGCTCAAAGCTGTATTTTTAAGAAGATGGGAAATGCACTGTGAATTTTCTAGCATTTTTTAACATAATATGGAACAAAGACATGGTAATAATCGTCAGATTTTCCTATGACCCAAGCAAGTAAAAGGTTTCAAGTAAAAGGCTATTATTTGTGCAAAGCCTTAAAGGAAAAGGAGCAGCAAAACCCAATCTGTTGTCTATCAAAGCACCAGCAGAGTGTTCACTGTTCAAGTGAATGATCATTAATTCCCCTGGAAGAAATTATCCCCATTCAACTTGCTCTGGATTTGTAACTTCTTGTGAGAGACAGAATCCCAAAAGAAATTAAAGCTTTCCTATTTCAGTGGCTAAAAGATTAAATACATTGAGACAATTCGTGTGCACAAGATGTATCCTTTCACTGGCAAAAGAAGGAAGAATATATCAGAAGACTGTACAAAAGTATAGTAATTACAAGTACTACTTGAGGAAATTTTACTGAGGCAGTCTTAAGGAAACCCAAACTATTTAACTAACAATCCATTAATTTATTAAGAGAAAGTGCGATATTTTTTTACTTCAAAAGAAATAATTTACATTTGGTATAACAATATATTATTTGATTTCTTCTGAACACTGAAAAAGTGAAGGCCAAGAAAGAGTGAAATTTGAAATGTTGAAAAGCATTGCAAGATAACCAATGGCCATGCCTGTGTGATGTTAAAGATGCTCACATACCAGAAGCATGGAACTGCATTTGCTGACTCTGTCACTTTGTATATGTATGGTTTGAATGAGAAATTTGGAGGAAATTGTGGTTCCATAGTCCATGCTTTCTGACAGCCACAATGAGCTGAGTGAACTTGGATCAGGTTTTTGTTGTAAGTGAATGCTTATAACTTGATGTCATCGTGCTTTAAAAGCTTTAAAGAGTTATGAGAAGCCAGATGTGGCATGCCACTGCATCCTCCAGTGCCTCAATGTGCTTCTTTTCTGTCGCAGTAAAATACCAAGTTAAATGTCTGGAACTGATTGAGTTTCATTTTGTTCTGCACAACCTAGGAAATCCTTTACTAGTATACAGAAGGGTGTGTTCTTTGCATTCCCCATCCTACAGAGGTTTCCATCAGTCTTGCCTTTATTAATCATAGTAAGAAATGTAAATATGTAATTATGTGAAATTTCAAAATAATTATTTTCAGTGTTTTCCTGAGTATAGCTTTGTTGTTTCTTCATCTTTTAAAATCTTGTAGGCATCCAATAATTTTGAATGTGTCTATTTGATAAATGCAGGGGGCGTTTAGACTCAGTTGTTTATTTATTACGCTTTCAAACATTTTGAATATCTGGTTAGTATTCAGTGAAATAGTGTAGGAAAAAACATCTGTACTGCAGCTGCAATGGCTTCACCTTTATGTTTGATCTTCAGGGAATCCAATGTATCAATGTATTTCTATTTTTCCAGGTTTTTAGTGGTTTAGGAGATAATAAAAAAGTGCAGAAATAGTAAACTTTTAACCATATTTAAGTGAAGCAGCTCAATAATGTAAGTGCTGTACTCACTTTAGTTCTTATCTGCCTTCCTGAGTGCACCTCAAAAGATTGAGTTGTAAGAAAACACTTAAAAATTTATTATTCTTTTATTTTCCTCTTTTTTCTTTTTTCTTTCTTCCTCACAAGTATTAATCCACAGGAAAAGTACTGAAATTATCTCAGGTGTTTCCAGTGTCTTTAATGAGAAATATTAATGTAGAAATGATCTGTTAATTACAAATTGTCACTTCACAGAGGCTCTTCACCACATCAAGTAGTCAAAATAGGCAGAACATTGTATGATCTTCTTAACCTGTTTTAAGAAAGTATTTATTTTTATGTACTATATAAATAATAATGACCTCTTTCGCACAAGGCTTCAATCTCTCATTTATGTTTAGATTGGAGAAGCATCCTAGTTCATAAAAATATTTTCTTAGGAGTATATAGAGAAATGCAAACCCAAAATTTACCCATCTAAAAATTGCTCCTGTTCAAAGTTTTATCATAATCACTGAAGTTAGGTCAGGAACAAATGTAGTCTCTTAAATTCTAAAAATTAGTTTATCCTTAATGCTACAGAAGAAAATGAAATGTTACTTTAATTTCTAATTGCTAAACCACATTGGCACTGACATTTTAGTGTTCTGAAATTTATTTTTGCAAACATTTTTTTCTGTGACTTGAAGTACATTTTTTTTTGTTTTTTTTTTTTTAATACAGTTAAAGTCTGAGGGCAAAACCTGAACATTAATATTTTCATTTTCTGATATCAAATTTGTTGAAGCTATTCTTAGCACCAGTGGCTGGTAGATTTACAGTGTTCTGCAACTATCTGAAATAATCATGAGACATCTACCCCATTAGAGTTGTACATCTAGAGCAAGCCTTAAAGAGCAAAGGCAAAGGAGGTTTTCCAGGAGAACGATGCATTTTAAAATGTTCTTTTTCACAATTCTGGTCTTGATAAAAAACTTAAAATATTCTACCCAAAGAGCAACCATATCCATTTTAGTTCAGAAGGCTCCCTGTGAAATTCAGGAACTTTGAAAGGAAGCGTAGAGGATATTTCTTATTTCCCTCAATTTAGAATGGTTTAGAATTGCAAGAGGCCAAAAAAGAATGAAAATGCTATTGTCGTAGATATGTCTGTGTAAACTCTATATTGTGTAGTTATTAGAATGGAGACATTTTGAAAGAGGAGGTCTGATAATGAAGCCAAAGTATGAGCTATCTTTGGTACGAAGAGTATCTTAAGAAAGCTGAGGTTGCCGATACTTCGCTTTGTTATAACCTTACGCAGAAGTAGAATTGAGTTTTAGTGGATGCTTTCATATATAATTCCCATTACATTTGAATTTTCCATTTCCTATTCTCTGTACTCCTCACTGACTGAACAGTAAATAAAATCTCAGTTGGCATTTCTGCACTGATCTCTTTCTTGGGACTGTATTTTAATATGAGTACCTCATCCATCTGCTTGCTCTCAAATTTCCTCTTGGGCTTAGAACACAGGTGCTTCTGAAAGAGAATTTGTTGAATATTTGATAAAGTTTGCCTTATGTTTACAAGTAACAAAAGGTCACCACCCTTATTTATTGGGATTTCAGCTATCCTGTGCTGACTGCATGGAACTATTGATGTAAAAGATATCAAGCAAATAGGTGAGCACAACCTTTAAGGTAAAAGCCAATAAAAGACATAATTTACTATAGTACAACTTCAATAATATAAAACCACAAGCATTTATTGGTTTCAAGAGGATCAGGAACTGTACTGCAGTGAATGGTATCTTGAAGACTAAAAGCCTTCCTGGGTGAACCCAATCTGATGTGTCTGAACAGGCTCTGTTTCACAAAACATTTCAGAATATCATCACACATTATTTCCTTTCTATTCCAGTAAAGAGATTGCTGTGTGCATTCAACATTGCAACTAGTTAGCCTTTTTAAGTCAGACACAACTGAATAGTACAGAGCAGGATTTCCTTTCCATCAGCCCCTTTATGTGATATGCCCAGTTTCACATGAATTTATGAAGATCCTTTGAATCTGTGTTATTACAATTAAGGATATTGAGGATCCAGACAAAAAGAAGACTCTGATGTAAATCATACTAAAGTGATGAGCATAGTATTACTTAGTATTTAACTAAACTAAACCAGAATATTTGATACTGCCTTTGGCTTAACCTCTAAAGGTTTGTAAATTGTTAAAGTGAAAATGTACAGCTGCATCTTATCAAATGACAAATTGAAAATTAGACTTTTAGACAGCTATGGTTAGCACAGGGAGGATTATTTTCATTTTAGAAAACAAATCTTATTTATGGAATAGGGGATTCTCTTAAAGTGGTCAGTGGGAATATTGTCAAATACCAACTACCTGTGCTTCTTTTGAGTATTTAAAAATCTCTCATGTGTTTCTTCTGGGATTCATTGCAGTGTAATTTTAGGATGAGTTCCTGCAATTTTTCTTTAACAGTAAAAGCTTCAAAGCCAGTCACATTAACACTATTTTGATTTCAAGAAAACTGAAATTTTATCTTGGTCTGAGAGCTGGTGTTAATACCTTCTAAACCTGGGTCCACTTATCAATACAGTAATGCAAATATAAGCTCATAATTTGTGTATTTGGGATTGTAATGTTAATTACCTTGCATACACTGGAATGTTCCTTCAACCTTAGCCTTAATGAATTGAAAAAGAAAACACAGCTTCTCTTTTTTTATGTCAGTCACAACTGAACATGAAATTAATGCTTTTAGTTAAAAGCCTGCTTTCAGTATTAACCTTACTGCTGTGTTCTGCATGTTTTATGCTCTGCCCATCCAGGAATGGGTTTTCCAGACCATCATTGAATTGAAGCTTATAATACCGTTCCCTGAGCAAAGTAGAGTTTAAGAGGCTTTACTGAGAAAATGGAATAGGGGTCAAAAGAGCTGAGTACATTTCAATCAGCACTTCAAATGGAGTAGCCAAAGTTATGTATGGTAGCAAGCCAGATATACTTTTTATCTCACAACACCATCTTCGTGTCCATGAAAGACTTTTAAAGGTGTGAATGTTTTTATTTTAGGTTTTATAGAAGAGATTTTATTAGATTTCAAGGGAAGATGGTTTTCTATTCTCTAAAATTTATTTATTCTTAAGAAAAAGTGGACCCTTGAAAGAGTCTTAATGAGATCTGTTTCAGATACAAAATCATGGCAATTTTCTTCCATGCTGCAACTGGCAACAATCTTCTGAAGAGTTTTACAATCTGCTGAGTTGCAAAAAAAGCATTCTATCCTAAAGTTTTTCATCCAGCTTATGGAAGAAACTAGCTGATGGATACCTGTGGATGGTGATATGGCAGTTTTATTATCACTTTTGATGAATGAAGAAATCAATGTCTGCCTGAATCAGATGTAGGTCTTGGAAGAAGATTTAGATAGTTTTACATTGCATTTTTCTATTACCTCGGTGACAATTGCAAGGATATATATGAACTGTATAAAATAGTTCCCTCAGCATGGCAGACACTTAACTAGAAGTATGATCACTATCCTGCTGGCAGGAACCTGCCAGCTAAAAAACAGCTCCTCTCTTTGCAAGTGACCTAAGATCAGATGCCACCAGAGTGAGGTAACCACATCTGGGACTATTTGCTTTATCTGAAATAAAAAGAAAGTGTTTGAAATTTCTTCTGATATTTCTTCTCATAGTATGTCTTCTGTGTGGGGAATTGATCCCAGTAAATGACCCAGTTAGACACTGAAAGAGTCTCTCTTCTCAACTGCAGTGTCAGTGACGATATTTCTGAAACAAGCCAAGAACACCTAAATTAGCTGTAGATGCCAGGAGGACAGGCTAATTCAAGGTGCCATGCAGTTATATACACACACATCTTGAAAGTGCCAGGTGTTTAACCTGTGTTGTAACCCTTGTGATTTTGCTGAAGTCTTCCTTGTAGGTCCTGCAAATGCATCTGATAAACTTGCAAAGGTTACAATTAATCATCTACTCCTTGTAGTTCCACTAATAGAGACTTGGGAACTAATATATCATACCTAAGGAATTCATTACTCAGTATTCTTTTCACCCAGTATTAATGAAGAGTACGTAGCACACCAGATCTTTCTATTCAAATATTGGCAACAACCTTCCATCTATTATTGGAAATGTAGTTTCATAGGGAGTCCATTTCAGTAGATGAAAAAACTCACTAAAGAAATCTTTATCTCACTAAAGAAAATACTGAGACCCCAAATTCTGTATTCCAAAGATGGTCAGGAGAAATTTCCTAGGTATACTTCATCTTTTATTTTAAGAATTTTTTTCTTCATCCTATTGATCAAGAAGGATATTCTTTAATCAAATATACTCTTAGTCATCCACTGGGGATTGGCATTGGCACATTTCTTAAGGATAAAATGGTATATTAGTTTGGCTAATAGTAATTCTTTCTCATGATGAGGTCTGGATCATTGTCCCCTCTTTTTTACTAGTGGTCTTCTCTCAGGACTGTCAGGTTAATAACATGTAGCCACCTCCCCTCTCATATCTTTCCAGAGGATGATGATGGCTGCACAAAGCCCATATTTACCATTCAGGTTCTTAAGCTTTTTTAATCCTCATTGTTCTGTTTTCACTTTGTTATAGGTATTAGACTACCAAAAATGAAAGGAATTATGAACAGAAAATAGGTACTTATTCTGAGTTTTAATTAGGAAATTAGAAATGCAAGTTGTTTTAAACATATCAGTTTGCTAAACTGTTCTACATCCCACCTGACCTGTCATGATTGTTTTAACCTGTCTGAGTGCATACATTTCAAAGAAGTCTGTCCCAGGTTAGGAATGCAAGTTTCTCAAGATGCAAATTGTCCAAGATATTCATAGTTTAAAAAAAAAAAAAAGTTACTATTTTAAAGCAAAATTTAGATCACTTTGTTAGCTACTTAGCATATACTTATTATTTGCTGCCTTGACATAAAAATTTGCTAATGGTTCTGAGTTAATGTTTTAAAACCACCAGTGTTATTTAGGGTCATGTTGGAGTTGGTTTTTGCAATCATGTGATTGTGAAACTTCCATCTTCTCCACCCCTAGCACAGACCAAAGAATTTTCTATTATTTTCCCTCTGCCTGCATAAAAAATAGGTTCTAACACCCTTTAATGAGTCATTTTCTTCATACAGTTTCCCACTCTCTGGAATGCTATCTCCTTCTGTGCTGTTTTTATTTCTTTCGTCTGCAGCTGAGCTGTTCAATGTACTTGTATGTTAAAATGTGTGGGTAACATTAGCAGACTAAGATAGAGGGATGGTATTGTGCTGTAAAATCATGCAAATGTCAGGCTTGGATCTGCTGGAGACATTACTTCATTCCTTGTCATTCAATTTTATAATGAATGGAAACATTTCTTCAGATTTGTGAGTAAAATCTACAGTTTTCCTATCACCTATTAGACAAGATTTAGTATCTGACTACTCATGATCCTGAATTTCATCTTTCAAAGGAGCTCTGAATCAGTGTATGGACCATTCGCATGTTTCTAAATTAAGGCAGGCCAATTTTGAAGTAAACATCTGGGGAGACTGAAGTTTGAAAATGTAGAGCGGTTATTAAGAATACTGTGATCCCATTTTCTTACGAGCTTCATTGCTGAGTCAATAAATCCCACTGTGACACAACTTCTCATGTTTCAATATTTTTCGACTATAAATTTTTGATAGTTATCAAAATTCAAAGTATTGTCTCACAGAAAATAGTGAATTGTGGCAACAAATGGAAAAAAATGTATGAGTGTTATAAAGGGAAATTTCTTAAAGAAACATGAATCACAGGTAGTAACTTTCAAAAAATATACTCAATATAAGAACTCTCAGTTTTAACAGTTGGATTACACATTTAAAATAATACATATTAATTAATCTTGATGTTGCAATTTAATTTGTTTCCATGGGCATGGGAATTGGCCTTTGAAGCACTTGCTAAAGAAACCTGTACTTGAATATAAAAACTTTCTGTGACTGCACTGGAATTTAAAACTGTAAACAGTCCACAGTTACAAAGCATTTAGAAAGGATCTGCTGATACCATTTTACTGTGTAGAATACACATAAAATTATGAAGTGAATGGTAAAGTATTACATAAAAATTGAAAAGAAGAGATAAACCTTCATTAATTTGGTTTCATCTGCAAATAAATTAAATGTGCTTATGTAGAGATAATGATAATGTAAGGTCCCAATTACAAGTGTGCTGCTTCTGTTATCTTCCCACAAATGCAAGTTGGTAAATGTCCACTGTGGGCAAGTGTTTCAGTAAGTCTTGGGTATGACTGAGGTTGATTCACATTCAGATTCACTTAAGAAGGAAAGAGATACTTCTTAATCTTGTTTTATTTTTCAGAACTTATTTCAAATTTCTTATTCCAAGTTTAGCTGGAAATTTAGTTCTGTATGTATATACCAATATGCGAGAACTGGTACCAAACGAAACTTCATCCAGATGAGAGATAAAATTGCAAGGAATCATTTGTGTAGTCAAAAAAAAATTTGGCCACATTCATGTAAGGTTTTTTTTACATTTTCTGATTCACAGACTCAGTTGTGACTAGTACCAAAAGTCCTAAAGAGTCCTGCATAAGGCTGTTCTCAGGTTTTATCCCTGTATTGCAACAAGCCAACTCATGCAGCTTTCACAAGATGTGTATCCCTGTGAGATTTCCACTCCAGAATCAGGTTCCATAGACTCATGTACTCATGTTAAGTTTCAGGCAAACACTGAAGTTGTATACACATCCAAGTCTATCCAAATCTCTAAAACTGGAAATTTGCTTTTCTCAAATTCTTTCTCCTATTACACTTTGCTGAACAAAGTGGAACATATATTTTTATGCCATAGTTAGGTTGTCCTGGCCCAAATGAGGATTCTTTGCTTATATGGCTGCAGGAGAACACTGCACGCAGTTGCTCCTGCAATATTGAATGATAAGTTGTGTTTAAGTTATTAAATCTTTTTTATTATTGCTGTTGTCATTGTTCTCTATTAGAGGTCCCTCTACTTAACAGATTTTTGCTTGCAAGAGAATTAGTTATCTTTATGGAAGGGTAAGAGATAATTCAGTATCATCCCAATCAAAGAGATTAAAAGGAAAGCAAAGTTTGAAAAAAGTATAAACAGGGTCAAAAGTGTGATTAAGCTTGAAAAAATTAGGAAATTTAAAGCTAGTCCATTGTAGTGCACAGAAACTCTGCAAGTCGTGAAGTTATTTTATAACTGCATATTTGGCAAGCTTGCATTCGTTAGATGAAAGATCTGCCTTACTCTACAATCTACAGAAGCCATGTATTATCCCTGGGGATTTGGCAATGTAGCAGCTTGGATTTCACAAGTGAACTGTGGACATTATAGTATCCTTTGCCTCATTAGCAAACAGTTAAAAAAAAAATCAACCCCCCCAGAAAAAAAGGTAAATTAAAAACAATAAATGAGAAAAATATTCTTTAATATTCCTTTATTTCAAACCTAGCCCACAGACATAATTTTTTTATAAGATTTGATAAAAAAGTATGTCAAAAACATGTAATCTGTATTCAGAATTTTTTGCTTAGACATGCAGAATTTTTTTTAAATGTCAGAAGTAGCTGTGAGACAAAAAAATTATATGCTACTGTTTTCCTGTCTTCTTATGAGGTTTTCTTTGTGTGGGTTTGGGGTTTTTTCCTAATTTCTTTACAATTGCTAGGTCATTTTGTTAATCTTGTGAGAAATTTTTCATTCTCAGCAAGAATGTCATTATGTATCCATCTTCATTTTAACATGAATTTCTGAATAAAATTACAGATCTCCCAGTAGGTTATCACTATGCTATTTTTTTAAACCTATAGGCACTTTTTAAACCTTTTATAATATCATTATAATTAAATGGAAATGGTGGCTACTTGGTAAGGAGACCAGACAGGAGATGACACCATTCCGTGGGATTCACCCTTTCATTATGCAATTACTTTTATACCCTACACCTATAACATTTTAACGCTACTTAGCTAATAAGTGAGCTAAGAACAGATTTTGTGGTGTAGATATGGGTGTATAAAATTGTGTCTTCCATGATTGGTCTTGTACAGTGATTTTGAAATCAAATACATTCACTCATGACATTAAAAGCATAGTTTATTTTTTAGTACAATGACTGAAATGATTCTCTGAGGACATACAGGCTTGTTTCCTTCTATTTTCGTATCAGTACTTAAGAGTTCAAGAGGTCAATATTTTTATTTTTTATTAAATTACAATTTTTTTGTGTTGTCTTTTCTGTGAATAGTTATATTTCCTAGATCTAGGCACTACATGTAAGTAGTTTCATGTTCCTTCCAGTGGATGATATTATTCCTGTGTCAAAATTGAATTTTCTCTGTTGTCATGTTTCCTGTTCACCTATCTTTATTAGATTCCTCTGGGGTTTTTCCCCCTCATTATCAGTTTCCCTCATTTCAATCATTATCAGTTTCAAATTGTGAAGCAGCTCATGAGAATTAGCACCAACATGACATCACTCCTGATCCCACTGGCATCATAAGCACCACATGAGAGAGATAAAATGTGCACAGGTTTGGACAAGAGAAGGGCTGAATTCTGGCAGCCATTTAATGTGTGTGGATGCCAGCTATTTCCAAATCATAGGGCTGGGAACATGCCCAGCTGCATCGCAGCAGGGTGTTTGGATGAGACCTGCATGTACATCATCCTCAGCCCTCCTGCCCCATCTTCTGTTGACAAAAGGTGTGGCAATTTCACTAGAAAGAACCCAGGTTCTTCTCAAAGTCCTGATCTGTTCTGCCTCTGTGAAACCTGGGATTTCCAAATGTCTACAGTGCCCATATTCTGAAATGTCTTTAGTGTCTTGTTAGCACCAGTGGCTACTAGCAAAGCAAGAGCAAAGTTGTCAAAGGGAAAAACCTCTCACTGTGAGTGCTCTCTAGAGATGTATGTCTTCCCAGCATGTTTCAAAAAGAGTTTTACTTCAGAATCAAATTCTTAGTTAGAGTTGTGTGTGTGAAATACTTGCATATGGATTGTGCATTCTTGAAGAAAACAAAAGCTTTCTTCATTTATAAGCAACTGCCTTCATGAAGCAGAAAAGTAGGAATTTGTGCCACAGAACTATAAGGCCCAACACAAAATAGAAGGTTTTAGGTAATTACAAGTTCCGGTACAGTTCATATTCCCTGATACCAGGTTACTTTCAGGTCCTTGATGTAATTACAGTCCTTGGAAGACCTGTCTCAGTTATGGTGTCTCTCCTACCTGCTTGTCTTACTGCAGCTCTAGGCAAAATCTCCTTTTAGTGCTGTCAAAAACATATGTCCTGTCACTCTCAGCTCCATGATCTGTTTGAGGGTTATTTTGCCTTCTTCTCTTGGCTGAATAGATTTCTCCTTTAGAACAGGCACTTTAAGTAATTTAAACCTGTGTAGATTACTTAAATGAAGGTAAGGGCTTATTCCTTATTTGCATAAATATTTTAATTTAAGTCTTTAATTCCTAAAAATCAATAATTTCTCTTTAAATTCTAACCCCCCAATTTTAATTTTCACAGCTTTCTCCTAGAGGCTACTAATAATTAATTAATGAACTTAGTATATTCACAATAATGTAGTTACTTTGGATGTTGATGTTTCATTTAGGTTCATGAATCAATATATGTTTTTAAAAAATGCACATTTGTGTTCACAGCTCAGTATCCATGAGCAGGGAAATAAGAGTTAATAAAACGAACTGTTCTTCTACTTAGAAAAAAAATAAGCCTAAACAGGATATCTGAATGTGTGTTTTAGCTATAATTATCTCTGTGAGTTTTACTAGTTCAAATGTTTTTAGTGTATTAGTGTGTTTAGGCCTAATCTTAATGTAGAACACATAAAACAGAAAACATGTAAACAATGTTGTGTAGATATATTAGTTAACAAGACTTGTAGTTTATCTGAAATTATATGAATTTTTCTGTGAAGTCTTAAAATATTCTACCCTATTTACTGGCAGTTTCTAAATGTTGTTCCTAATGAAAACTCAGCCTATAAACCATATGTGTAAGAAAGGTAGGAAATCTGACTGTGCATGCCAGCAGACTACCTCCTCCCAGATTTCCCAATGCTTTATCAGCCCACATGTTTGAAACTGCAATAAACTATGAAACTGATAGCCAGGAGTGATTGGACTATATTAATATATTAGTTTTAAAACCTTTACTGGAACACAATGGATCAGAATACAGCTCATCATTTTCCCGATGACTGTAGAGATTCTCCATTTCCTGCCCTGAAGTGAAAAATTCAGAATGTACTCTGGCTTCAGTACAGCTGATAAAACTGCATATGACAGTGACTGCAGAACATTTCATACAAAGGGTGATTAATTGCTCTTCTTTTCTTAATATCAACATGCAAATCTTTTAATGAAATATTATCTTGCACAAAGAATGCCATATGAAGTTGATGAAAATTCAAATTAGGTGCGACATTAAAGTTCAGTTGCTGTTTTTATGGTCTTTAAGAAGAAAGAGCTTATAGGCCCTAAAGATCTCTGCTGCTTTAAACAGAGTTTTAGTCTAAAGTGTTGAAGGTATCTCTTACTATGTGAAATTCAAGGGGAGAAACCGCTTCTGTATTTGAATTTTTAAATTATTGCTTGCAATAATTTTATATAATTGCATCTTTTCATAAATGCTTTCAAAGAAAAGTAGATCCTAAGCTGAAAGATAAGAAGTGGAAAAAGAAGATAAGTAACAAACAGTTAAGTCAGGTGAAAGAAAACACCAAAACACACTTAGGAAAAGCTGCACTCAATGTCCTGATCTATCTTAGATTTTCCACTTGACCTTTGGAAGGTAAGTTAATGGGTATACTTGTCCATTTTTCATATGTCTTCTCTACAAGTATATTTAAAATACTGAAATGCTTTAAAGTCTAGTGAAAGGTCCATTTAAGTACCTTCTATTATTAGGAAGAGCAATTACTGAAAAGGCCTTCATATATTATTGACAAGTGTAGGAAAAAACAGAATAGACTGGAACTTTTTGTAATTTAAAATACCACTAATATATCTTTTATTTGTTGTTGTCATCATTTATCCTTTATGTGGCATGCATCATGTTTTCTTTTGAAGCAAGCACTATGAAATTGCTGCAAAGCAATAATTCTAAACTGCTAGGTAATATATTATGTGCTGTATTAACTGTGGCAAAGTGATGAGAACAGTAAACAATTTTTAGGTACCCCCTGAAGGAACTATTCATTTTTTCTATCACATCAAGTAGAATTTCAGCCCGTAGGTTAAAAATAAGACATGCCTGACCCTGAATTATGATCTCCCAGTTTTCAACTCCCTCACCTCTTCAAACCTAATACCATTTTTCTGTGATTTCAGTATTTAGCTTCCCTGAGCTTTTTTTGCCTCTTGCTGCTGCAGCTCTATTCAATACACTGGCATTCTAATGCTTTGTCAGTGGTTGTTAAGGCAGATATAGTCAGTCCAAATGCAGCCTCTCAAAAGAGCACACAAGCTCTACTTAATGATAAAATATCTTTACTGGTACAAGGTCCTAAATGTTTCCTAATCATAAATGCTCTACAAGTTTAGTAGTACTCCAGTACTTATTCTTTTATCTCTGTCCCCTTGAAAAACTGAATGCTAAATGCTAAATTTACAGTGGTGAGCATTAGGCTTTTCACACCAATATTCAGTGTGTTGAGATGCCCAAAGAGTGGAGAGGGAACTGCTTGGATGCCTAAGACAGTACTGGTGCCTATTTTTTCATGCAAAAACTTTGTTGGATACATATAGATGTGCTCCTTTTGTCTAGGTCCTTAAGTATTCTGATTTTCCTGATTTTTGAAATGTTCAAGCATGTCTAGGAGAAACATTTAGCATGGTTTCAAGGTCCTTAATAGATTTGAATGCCTCTTTTCCACATGTTATGAGTATCTTAATTTCTGAGCTATGTACTAATCTGGTCTGTCCGTCTTGTTAGAAATGGGTCTCTGCACAGACAGAAAAGTAGAAATTGGCGTTAAAGTGAGCTAAAACCGAGCTTTGGAACACAGGAATTCAGGCATGGAGCCTTAGTGTCACATGGAATGCCTGCCACCATTCAGAGCTTTCATTATTCCTTTTCCTTTTCCTGCATGTGATTTAGACAGTCAATATTCAAGACACTGAGCTTTGGGAACTACAGTCTGGGAACCCAACTCTCTTCTGTACCTTCAGGAGGAACTTAGTGGCTACCATGAAATTTGCTAGGAGAACCCTGTGTATTTAAGTCACATCTATGAATGACAACATAAAGAGTCATTCCTATGCTTTTGGAGTGGGATTACTGAGTAAATTAGTTTGACCCACTTTTACTTTTGCTTTTGTTTTATTACAAATAAGATTTTCTGAAGAAGCTGTGAGATATCCAGAATCTGTTTTATTATTACTTTTTGGTTGCACAGCAGCAAATGAAATGGTCACTCCTGTATGCCTACCTGGGCACTATGTCTAACTAGGGAAATATTCAGGTAGGGTAATCTGCCAGGGCATCTAAATAATCTTTTTTAAGATTCTCAGACTCTCTCTAGTACTAACTGCCTTGGGGAAGGCAGTCATTGACTTTAGCATGTATTTTATCAGGAGACTATGCCAAGGTAACAAATAACACTTTTAGTGCGGGAATTTGAAAACAATGTATGTAGGGAATGAACCCAATGTTCACAGAGGAAATTGTTTTTTAACTCAGGAAAAGTGGAAGGTTGTATCAAATTCCTCAGCAGGTGACACTTTCCACCTACAGAACAGTGTGATGTTTATGATAAAAAAGGTTATGGGTTTGTCAGAAACAAATACTGTGTACATGAACAAATATGGGGCATAAAACCTGGGCTGTGTGCTGTTGAAACATACAGTAGCATTCCTGTAAAACTTGAGAGGTTGTTTGGATGAGGAACTTTAGCAGTGCAAATGACTTTGTTGTAGCTGTTAAAGTATTTGTAGCCACTTTAGCAAGGAGAGCCAGATATAAACAGGCTTTGACGGGTTGCTGCAAAACATCACTATGGCTTCTCTTGCCAGTAATCATAAACTGAAAGGGTTGTTATCTTGCTATTTTCTATCATGCAAAGTGCTTGTAGGAAGACTTTTCTTTTGCTAAGGCAGTTCTATATATGATGATAAACAGTTTGACAAACTATCAAATGTGACACTAAGGACATAGAAGAAAATGTATGACAGTGTACTGGATCTTACCATTTTTTTAGCTGTTTGTTAGGGGAAAAAGGAAACTTCAGGCACAAAAATAACAAATGTGTCCCCCAAATCATGCCTTATGCACTGTTGCCCGAAGCTACTTTTGCTCTGCGTTTGTATGGACAAGTTCATATCTGCTTTTTGAATAACAAGGTTTTTTAACTCTTAAAATGGCTTTCCTCTTTCACTGATGTCCTTAGAGCCTCATATATTATAAAGGGAAAGTTTGAGTATAGCCTTGAACTGATACCCAGCTAAAATCAAAGAAGCCTTCATTTATAAATGCTTCTTTATCTTCATTATCCTTGTCAGAATGAGGTGTGGGCATTTATCTGGTATGTCTGCTTGAAGTAATTGGTGACCCACAATGCAGCTAAAGAAAAATAGTTAAGAAAAAAATGCAGTAAGTCAGACATCACAGTGAGGGTTTGAAATTAAATTGCAGACAAATACTGTGGTGCTTTTCATCCCATGAGATTGTTGGTGTCTAATGTTATGGAGGAATGCCTGATTAAAGAAAAGGTTGAAAGTTAATCCCCAACATGCTATTTGGCAGCTTTTTCATTTCACTTATAGGTAGGAGCAGGTGGTGTCATTTAAAATTAAATACTTCATGTCTGCATTGGCAGGAAAGCAGCATTTAGAGATTAAATATCTCTGAAATTTATATAATTGTTCTCCAATTTTATTTATATTTGCATACTATGATGCAAGTACAATGAAGCGCTATCTATTTAAATTGCACATAACATGGAATTTAATTATAAGAGTAGTAAACAGTATAACTAACAGTAAAGGACCATAATAATTTCAGAAACAAAGATTTATACAGATCCTGTGTCCTTCTTACACTGAAATGAGAAAACAATATTTACTGTACCTTTAAGATGAGATTTAAAGGAAAAATCTTTAAAGCTTTATGATTTGTCATATTATTTTACAAGCAGTTTTCTTGTGTTGTAGTGTTTATCTGAAAATGTATATACCTCAATGGTATACTATGTAACTGGTTTCCATTATGTTGGATAAAGTGGTAATTATCTTACATTTATATGCTGAAAGTTGATGTCAGTACTGCACTGTAGGGTCTAATGGTTTCTGGATACTCCTGTGGCAAAAAAAAAAAACCAACAGTCCAACCACCCAAACAAACAAACAAAACAAAAAAAAAACAAAACAAAAAAACCCAAAAAACAAACCAAACAAAAAACCCTTTAAAAATCTTTTAATAGAACTGACCAGTTAAAGACTATTTAAGAAAAGAAATAAAACCAAGAACAGGCAGAAGGTATTTTGTCTTAAAAGATAGTTTTAAGTAAGTAAAGTTATCTGTTCTCTTCTGTATATCCTGTTCTAGACATTCAAGTGGTGCTGCAATATTTGCATTTGGAATAGTTTAGACCAATCTTATCACTTCAACCAGTTGTTTTCGACATTTTTGATAACTAGATTTTTTTCATCTGTTGCTGTCTCAGTTGGATTTACCTCATAAGGCTTCATTATATTACTCAAAGAAAATTTCCGTGTTGTGTAAAAGCAATTAGCTTAAAGAGCACCTTAGTCCCCTTATTTCCTAAACAAATGTGTTGCATAATAAGACTTAAATTAGGTTGAACAGCTCAGAGTCTCTGGACATGACAATTACATCTTGGAAAAGTTCCTGTCTTACATTTTCTTTTTCAGAGCAACTAACTAAGTATCAAAATGCTCAAGAAATACCTAACAATTACTGTTCACCTCCAGCTACCTGCTAGTTAAAAACCATTTTATGTGCATAGGAGATGCTCTTTCACTGTTACTTTCCACAGTTTTAAATTTCATGTTACAAAGACTTCTGCAAAAGAATAAAGCTGACCTCGATTTCATAGCATTTTAATACCATTGCATGATTTTAATACTGACAGACACAATGATTATAATAATTAATGTTATCATAATTAGTTTCGTGTTATTATTATTGTGATCCATTTTTTCATTATCACCCAATATTAAGATTTAATTTAACTTACAAGATGCATATCAAGCGATTAATGTTGAACTAAAAACAGCCTTACAGTTTCATTAAAACTCATAAGTGTTATAGTTAAATACACTGAACTACCTAGAAAATTTAAGAAAAATTGATTATTTATTTATCTAATAGTTGTTTTTGGAAGAGAAATATTGGCACATAAGAACAGTGATGAAATTTTTCATTTAAAGAAAAGCTCATATATGGAGCTATATATATAAAAACAATTATATTTTTACGTAAACTTTAAACTGCATTCCAAGAAGTAACTGAGTTTTGTTTTGCTGGTTGAATAATATAAAGGAATTGTAGCTCAAAGGCTGGATGTTTTGTATTTACTTGAATGCTGTTCCCCTTATGTAGTTATATTGGTATATTGTTCCGCAGTTTGGAACTGAAGCACCTAAAATCATTGTTGTGTTTATGAATGTAGGCTGATTACAACACTCTTTTCTTTGATACTTGAGATACATACTTTGAAAATGATTTGCCATATTTTTTTCAAGTAATAAAACTGTAAAATAATTTGATTGAGAGTCATGTATGGGTTTTTTTCTGAACCCTTTTCAATCCAGCCCTTTCACTGTCATAAATACTCTTCCATTATCATGCTCCATTTTTTCCTTTATACATACCATCCTTTTAGCACTACATTAAAAAAATACAGTAGTGCCAAAACTTTCCAGAATTTTGCTCAGAGCTACCTATTTCTTACTCTTAATCTGGGTGAGAAAATGTCAGCTTTAGATGGACAGAATGGCAGAGAGACACCTGCTGTTGACAGGTAGTAAAGTGACAGAAAGGTGGAACAGTGGCTCCTACAGTCTGGCCTGAATGAAAGCATGAAGTAAGTGCAATTTAGAACTGAGAGAGTCTATGAATGGAAGGGGAGGAACAGCTAGCCTAGAATAAAGAGCATGATAAAAAGTTTAAAAGAAAAATAATAAAAGTGGTTGTCAAAGGTGTATAAAATAGAAGGCACTCGGTGAACTATTTAATGTAATGATTTTAAGTAATAAATTTACAAAAAATTGCTTTGAGTTGTACCATTTACTTTTGTTCTGATCATGTGGTATTGAGAGATATTACTCTGTTCTACAGAGAACAAGTATCAAGGCCTAAAACATGTGCACATGCTTGCTTCAAAGTCACCAATCTGAATCCAGCATGCTTCCCACGCAACAGGCTTTGAATTTCCAAATCCCCTTTATTCTGTTCTCCAAAAAGATTGTCTTCCTAAGCTCTGTGCTTGCTGCATTCATGCTTCACATATCCATTTGCTTGCTTGGTCTTAGTCCTTAATTCCTTACTGTTTCATGTGTGGAAACTCACACAGTTTTAATTCCTATCTCAACCTGCTAGTTCTATGAACTGAATCTACTAGTTTAAACTGAACCACTCTCTTATAAATTAATCTTTCCAGCTTCACTAAGAATTCTGTCTATTTCTTTGGTCTTCTGTTCTGTGTGTTTTAAATAAAAAGAAGCAGAAGAAGGGGTCAGATGAAAGGAGGAACACAACAATTTTAGGAAAAAAGCCACGAGGAGAAAAAGATGCAGAGGAGAAAGAAGCAAAGAAAGAAAAATTTGGGAAACCTGAAAGCAGCATTTGAATAAAATGTAAAAGAATTATTCTTATGGAAACTGGATTATAGGTGCATTTTGACCAGCTTTTACCTGCTCCAGAGAGAGGTGTGTTTACTGTCAGCATTCAGCATTGCCTCCACAGTTCAATGGGGCAAGATTGCAATTACACACCAATGAACTTCCTGTTATTACTTGTCATTAATGTGAAAATGAGCCTCCAAGGATTCTGATTGCACACACCTCTCTGCCCATTTAAAGGGTTCAATGAACTTCTGAGTGGTGTAAGGAGTGTTGTTACTCCCTCCCATTCTCATTATTTGATTGAGCAATACATAAAACAGTGCACTTCTTAAAGTAAAAGTCTCTGTTGTAAGTCTTCTCATTTTTATTTTAAGCTTACATTATTGAGAAAAAAAAATGGTTTCTATTCAAGTAAATCAGTTTTAAATCCTTCTTTCCAATATAGAAAATAAATCTGCTCTACCAACTACATTTTTCACTTTTTCATAAAAAAAGCCAGAGTTACCATTAAATAAATATGCATAGATAAGATGTTTGCAAGAAGTTCCTTTTGAAAAAACAGTATTAGACATAAACAACCTTTAATGCACATATCCTCACTGAATTAGTTTTGCATTTCTTATTTTCGAACCTGTCTGAAAGGTAAAAATGAATATTAATATGTTCAGAATTAGTGTGGCATAGAGAGTAAACTTTTATATTCTCTGAAAGACCTGGTAAGGACCATATTTTACATCTACAATTCAGGAATACTTAAACATTGAAGAAATCTATATAGGAAAATGCAGACAATTTTCATCCACTTTGATACTCCAAATGAATATAGCAATTCTGTGCTCCTAGAAAAAGGTGTCCTTAACATTTTTTCTACAACTGTCAAGTTAGTAAATATATTACTTGAATGGATTAGGAATATAAAATCAAATACATTAATGAGGAAAAAACCCAACCTTTATGACTTATTCTTATTAATGTTACAGAAAATACAATGTATGCAGTTTTCTATAAAGACATGCAAAACTGCAAACAATAACTAAAAGAAGATATTTGAAATATGTGTTTTTAAAAAAATTATTGCATAAATAGTATTATTTACTGATATTAAATACTGATACTAAATTATTGCATAAATAGTATTATTAAGCTGATAAAATTTTGGGCACCATCATCATGCATGGCTTCTGTAGACATGGTGTTCAGAATGTACTTCTTTTTTTTAGAGCTAAATAATTAGAGCTATAAATCAGTTTAGGGAAAGAAAAAAAAAAAGTAAGCTGTTATGTTAGGTGTCATCTTATCTAAAAATTGGACATGTATGTCTGAGTTGTGACTCAAGGCTGTCTGTTCAAACAGTGAGGAAGAGAAGTATCCCAGATGAAAATTCATAATGAATGAAATGGCACAACTCAGGATAAAGTAACTTTTGATTAGGCTAAATAGCTACAACAGAAGCCAGGATTATTCTGTCTCCATCCTTGAAATCCAAATTTTAATAACTATAACATCGGTTGGATGTATAGAATCATTAAGTACAACTCTAAGCTTCCTACTCAGTTTGGTGAAGTCATCAGATTTGCTACATTTACCAAATTCCCAATGTTGGGCTAACAAATCTTGCATAAAAATGTTGTCTTTTTTTCTTCCCAATACTTCTGTAAAGTCTATGATTTTATTCTTGGTTTCACTGAAAAACTATATCAATCTTTTTTATTTATCTTAGCATGAAATGAGATAAATAAAACAATAAACCTAATTTAAAAAAAAACAAGTGTAGCACTACTCAGGGTACCTTGTTACTTGCATTAAACCTAGTCTCATCAGCCTAATTTTGAAATAATAATGGAATAGCTGTTCAAGTAAATAATGACTTAACCTAGTCTGCCTGAACCAATGTAAATAATCTAGGAATTATACAATATATAATAGAATTTACTGGACCAAAAATTTCTAAAAAACTTGCAAGTACAACTGTAAGAATAACTGATATTTAGTTCAGATGATGAACTAGAAAGCATGTAGGAAAAGGGAATCTAATTTATTTTTTTAATATTTGTTTTAATATTGTACCAAAATTCTGAAATGTACTTCAGAACAACATGAAATTTTTAATTTGATAGGAAACTAAAATTTTCATTTGGGACATGCAAGACCCCCAAGCATTTCTTTTAATGAACTCTTGCAGTGCTGCACGTTAGCTTCCCATGTTCAGAATGCCCTGTGTCATTCTATGCTCCCAAAAAACCTTTTCAAGGCTGAGGCCACTGAGGTGTTTTCAATCACTGTTATCCTGTCCTCCAGCAGCTTGGATCCTGGGTCTTTTCCATTCCCACCGATCAATGAAGAAATCTCAATCCATTTTGCTGAAAACAATTTTCCAGAAAAATAAAACAAAACACTGAAACATTTTAGTTAAAAAAAGATGTTAAAACTTTGAGCTGGGTGTATTCTAAAATGATCCATATACACAATCAGAAACTTTCAGAACTGTTTTCTGCTGTACCAAGATTTCCATGGTAAGATTTTCACAGGTCTGAGAAATGATTGATGCTTGGTTAGATCTTATCTTACAAAGGAATCAGGAGACAATCAAATGCACATCTTTCATCTGAAATGAAACCAGGATGCATCTTTGGGTTTAGAAATAGACATATTCTAAATCTTCTTATTTTAAAAAATGGGTGTTTTTTCAAGGTAGCAGTGATTTCACTTGGGAAAATTAGATTTTACTTATTTTTTAATTGATCTGAATGATTGATCAAGTTGGGTGCAGCTGAATTTTTCAAAAGATTCTGTAATTTGAATATGACTATGAACCATAACGTAATAGGTAGTGTCATGTTTTAGACAAGATTGAACAGTAAATTTTCTCTCCTTTTTAAAGTAGTATGTCACTTTTGAATATCTCTATTGTGTAAGAAGCATTAAGAAGTATTATGATAATAAAACAATGTTTTTGAAAAAAATATTAACTCACTTGTTAAATATTTTATCAACATTGTTTTCAGTTACAAGAAAAACCCAAACAACATAATTATCTTCAATGGCATGAACATTCATTGGAATATTTTCATACTTGTTAATAAGTAATAGAATTCTGAAAAATAAACAAGAGGTTTTGAGGTTTAGAAGGAAAATACTTTGACCTGCTGTCTTGTCAGGAGTGGGGGTGAATGATGTCAGTCAGGCTCTGCCCCGTCCTCCAGGCATGATTATGGGGTCTCGTGGGCTCTTCCCTGATCCCTGGTGATTTTGGATACCTCTGCAGAGTCAGGAAGTTTCCATCCCAGAAGCCTTTACAGAAACTCTAGACAAGATGCAACATTCCCCAAGTGTCCTCAGTTACAGGATTGGGTAGAGAACAGCTTGTTGATGGTTAGTCTGTTCAAAATGTGATCTTTTTTTTTTTTTTTTTTTAATTTGCTGGCATTTCTGTGGTGCTCACAGTCTGAACATTTCATTCATGCTTTTGTACTTCTTGATGGTGAGCAAATTGTTGGCATAGTTTGTCTCTGTGCTTACTTGAGCACACAAAACCTATTAAAGATGGAGGCTGTTATCTGGGACAGGTAATTGATCACATTTTGTCTGTTTCTATTTATACAAAACATTTCCTAAACCCTGATACTTTTTTGGCATGAAAAGCTGCCTTCAGCTCATATGGTTAGGCTGACAGCTATGCTAACCAGGCATAACTCATGCTAACTGCTGTGCTCAGACATTATGGAAAAATATTATGGCAATGCCAACTATTCTTTCCTGTTCATTGTCGGACTCTTTGGCTCTTTTCTCCCCCCATCATTTATATCTTGTATGGTTGCAGATGGTGACTGTACAGTGAGGCTTCATCGTGATATGATCCTCTGAATAAAGATTTTTACTTAAAAACTTTTATCACTCAACTTCAAAAACTTCAATTCTAATAAGTTTTTTACAGTAATTTCACGATTATAAGCTGCACCATTTTGACTAAAATTTTGGTCCGACCCCAAAGTGCGGCTTATAATCAGGTGCGGCTTATATATGGACAAAGAACAAAAAGTTGCTGTTTTAGTTTGGAGGACAGGTGTCTGCTGAGAAAGGCAGGAGCTTCTCTTTGAAATGGAGAATGTAAACCCCCTCCCTCCAAATTATTGTAATTTTGAAATCAAGAGGCTTTCAGGCAAAAATATGGGAATTAGGAATAACAGTTCTTTTCTAGGGAAATTAAAATAGAAATACAGTACTACGAAGAAACAAACCCAAACCCTGACAAAGTCAGAGTACAACCTGACACCCTGTCAGGCAGGGTGTTGGTAGCAGTCCCATTAAATGGTGGTTGCATCTTCCTGCAGTGACAAATGTGATTCAGTTGAAGCAGTGCTCCTGCAGAAGGTGCAGTTTCCCTCTGGAGGTCCAGTGGTGATGTGGAGAAATCCAGCTTTCGTCTGGAGTCCAGTGGAGAAAGGAGCTCCCTTAGTGTCCCAAAACCTCTGTTTTTATCTTGGTAAGAAATATTGGGCTCTTCCCTCTGGCTGGAGCAACTTCCAATGGGATGCAGTAATTTTATCAGTCCCACAGTGGGACTCAATGGGCCATTATCAGAAAATGACTCGCTGGAGAAAGGATGGGTTGTGAAAAGATAAAGAACAATGCCCTGCCTGGTTTCAATGGATGGCCCATTAGCAGAATATCTGCCTTTGAGATCAGGATCACTGCCCCCACCCTCAACAGATGGTGACAGAATAGATACCTTTTATCACACTCTGTATTGTAACGTGCGGTTTATAATCAGGTGCGGCTTATGTATGGACAAAGAATGAAAAGTTGCTGGCACCTGGAGATGCGGCTTATAGTCAGTGCGGCTTATAATCGTGAAATTACTGTACTTAAAAACAAGGCAAACAAGAACGCAAGCAATATCAGGTCCTTTTCATAGTGCATTGTTCAGTCCAGATGGGTGTTTGGATTTCAAGAGAGTCAGTAAGTTTCCTTCAGTGTGGGCAGCTTTGATATAATGTAAAGGTGGGAATAAAGTGAATGAAAAATAAGATGAAAGCTAAAATAAAGCTTCCTTACAAGTAAGCCTTCATTTAAACTGCTGTCACTTCAGACTCAAAAAATCTAGTAGAGAAACAACAGTTTTGGCTTCTCCCCGATCAGAGATGTGGTGACCTTTCCACATTTGTATTGCTCATTCTGAAATTTGAGGGTTTTGGTGGTAATTGACATAACATGTCAAACAAGTGGGATAGCTTTCTGTTTTAAATAATAAGATATAAAAGTCAATGCCTTTGAAGTACTCAAAATAACAACAATCTGCAGGAAAAATACACTTTTATGTACTCAGCTGTACAAAACCTGAAAGAACTTTGTGTAACAGCTTCCAGATCTTACACGGTACAAGAACCATGCTGAGCTGCTGAAGTTCTTTCTATTCTGTCTTCCTGTCACTTCATCAGTGAAAGTGTAATCCTGGTTATGGGTCAAAGAATGAAAAGACTGGATTAAGTTGCCATATGGCCATATGGCCTAATAGGACAATGTGAATATTAACAAAATACATTTTCATGACTCTTTCAAAAAGAAAAATAGGTTAGATCCATAGGATATCAATATGATTTCAAAAGTTATTTTCATTTTTAAGAGAAGGCGTTAAGACAGGCAACAAAACATGACTGCTGAACATAGTGTCTCCTACCACATCTGTATATAATTCTGGAAACAGAACAAAATTTTGAGTGGAACTTTTAGAGGTTTACTTACAATATCAATTATGGTGGAATTAGTGGCTTTGGAAAGTTGTGTGTACCAAACAGAAGTGGATCTGAACAGTGATAAAGAAAGCCCCAATGATCTGTCAATCACAATACACACTTCTTGCTTTGTGTCTTGGAATTAACTCTAGTGTGATCCCACAGACCATTTGCAAACGTAGAACTTTTCGTACATATTACAGTTCAGTTTCATTACTTCTGGAAGTAATTGTATGGCCACTTTCTGGACTTAGTTATTTGCACATCCTTAAACGTGTGCAAGGAAACCCTGCAAGCAGAATATAGACAAATATACATGTGTGTAAAGTGCATACACATATGTGCCTGTATGCAGGTTCATAGTGTATAAACAAAGTAAAGGGATGAGCTATTTCAAACAGAATCACCAGAGAACTACTTGGTGAATAGTGACTTGAATTTGTGACTTTGTTTTTAAGAAGGATGTTAGCTTGTAATTTTTAAGAAAAATACCAGGTATGACTCGTGTTTCCTGTGTATGAGGAATTTGAGGAACTGCTGTTATTAGCAAAATATTAGCATGTGATCTTATTGAACAGTATGAGTGTGGCAGGTGCTTATTTACAATAGATTTTTATTTACAGATTTTTGACAAATGAAATGGTTTAAGAAACATAACTTAATGGGATAAAGTGATTGGAATCTGAATTTGGGAGAATTAAAATTAAAAGTAGATAAAATTAATAGTGATGAAGGGTTGTAACCTCCAGGACTGTTTGCCTGAGAGTACTGGATTCTTATCACTTGCAGTCTTAAAATCAATATTTTCTCTTAGTAAGGAATTTTTCTATACCTCATTAAGTTAAAGTTTTGATAAGTGCTTACTCTAGAAGTTCAGAGCAAATTAACATAATGATTTTTAAAATATGTGGCTCTATTAAAGAGTATTTAATATACACACTTTCACTCCTTAAGGTCATGTAGTTTCTGTAAGTTTCATGGAGGCTAGAAGGGATCCTTGGATGATTTAGTCTGATCTCTGGAATAATGAAATCCATAGAATTTTGCCCAAGGAACTTTTGCTTTCAGACAGGTTATTTCCTAGCTCAAAAGTTCTTTTTAGAGAGAAGAAAAATTATTTCAGTACATGGAAAAGGTGAGCTGTGCACAACGCAGTCCACCATAATTTGTCTCACCACATAATTTCTCTGAGATTACCACTGATAATATACCTATAATTTTAAAATAAATGCTTATAAATGGCTTTTTTTTTTTTTGGTAATTAGAGATTTTAAATCAATGCAGTGCTGCCCGTCAACCTTTGATTCATGTTTAGGATGATATGAAAATGACCAAAAGGATCACTCACTGAGGGAACTCAGAATAAGCTAATATGGAAATCTAGTTATACACAGTACAGGAAGCTCTCTCTGTTTGTTACTTTCACTATTTGTCTCAATAAGCTTAAAAGCTCCACAGACACACACTTGCATGGACATAATGAGCATGCTGTGTAGAAATTTAGCTGAAGGACTTTCATGAGTAATGCAAATAAACTAGCACTTGCAACTGTGCATCGTTCAAACTGCTTCTATTCCAAGCAGGCTACAGCAAGAAAAATGCCTTGTAGGTGGGCTGTCTGCACTTTGGTCAATGATTATATACTTCTGGGTCTGTGTGGAAATAGATAGAGCAGGAACAAAATAGCAGATATTTAGACACAAACCCGTTCAGTGACAGAGTGCCCAGAGAGAAATGCATCTTCTGCAAGCCAGTCCCTTTTATTTGTAAATAAATAAAATCCTGAACTGCAACTTGGGTTGGAATTTATGACACATAACTTGAAGCTTTGTAAAATTAGCTGGCTGTGTTGGCTCCCTCTGCCACCAGTGCAGAGAATTATTCACTCTGAAGGTAAATCACCTTTGCCTTGGACACATCCTGGAATGGTGTGAATGGTTGGGTACTTAGGCTCAACTATATAAACTCAACCTGTATAAAATATAATAATATAACAATTTTATATTTACAGTAATTTCATGAATACAAGCCGCACCAATTTGACCAAAAGTTTGGTGGAAACCCGGAAGTGCGGCTAATATTCGAGGGCGGCTAATACATGGACAATATTCTAAAAGCTGCCAACACGGAAGTGAGAGCCCGCGGCAGCCCCAAGCCAAGCTGGAGCCCGGCCGGCCCCGGCTGAGGTGGGAAAGCCTGGCAGAGGCGGGGCCAGCAGTGTGGGGGGCGGGCGGCTGAGCCTGAGCCAGCAGGGCGGGGCAGGGGGGCGGCAGAGCCTGAGCCAGCATGGCGGGGGAGCCCGGGAGAACTGGGGCTAGCAGTGCAGGGGAGCAAGGCAGAAGCAGGAAGGCCGGCTGGTGGGGCTGCCTGGCAGCCGGGGAAGCCCAGCAGAATCGGGGCCAGCAGCGTGGGGGTGCCCGGCGGTGCGGGGGCCTACAGTGCCGGCCAGGGCGAGCAAACGCGGCGGTGGTGCAGACGGGAGGGGGCGGCCGGCGAGCCCGGCGGCGGCGGCGGCGGCTGGCCCGCCGGCAGGGCGAGTAAACGCAGCAGCAGGGCGGCCGGCGTGCCTCGCAGCGGCGGCGGGGGCTGGCCCGCCGGCAGGGCGAGTAAACTCAGTGGCGGCGGGGGTCGGCCCGCCGGCAGGGCGAGTAAACTCAGTGGCGGTGGGGGCCGGCCCGCCGGCAGGGCGAGTAAACGCAGCGGCAGGGCGGCCGGCGTGCCTCACAGCGGCGGCGGCGGCTGGCCCGCCGGCAGGACGAGCAAACACAGCAGCGAGGCGGTGCTGACGGGAGAGGGGGGCCAGTGAGCCCGGCGGCGGCTGCAGCACCACCCGGCCGACCCCGTCGGCAACCATGAGCGGGCCGAGCCTTCCTGGCCCCGCCCCGAGCCAGTAAAGCCCGCTATGCTGCGATCCTGTTACTAATTGGCCAATTTGTGAAAGCTGCGCACGGATTCTCGCGACGAACGAAAGTGCGGCTAATATTCGGGGTGCGGCTTATCTATTGACAAAGACAGCAACATTGTCGAGGCACCGGGGGTGCGGCTTATAGTCCGTGCGGCTTGTATTCGTGAAACTACTGTAAATATTTTTTCCTAAAAGTCAGCAAAACTGCCAAAATGCTTAGGTTCTTGCTGCAAATTCATCTTGCAGCAAACACATCTAAATAATTATTTTGTAGTTCTTGTAATCTGTGTTCCACAAAAGTAAGGGCACTTGATACCACTGTTCAAACCAGCAGATTTATAGTTAGGAAAAGATGATAGGTTCTTTCCACACAGGAGAAGATGGGATACAATAAGTTGACAAGAAAGGTTCGACACCTTTTTTTCATCCCACTTAAATATACTCCAAACATAAGTACAGTAATTTCATGATTATAACCTGCACCATTTTGAGTAAAATTTTGGTCCCAACCCAGAAGTGTGGCTTACACTCAGGAGCAGCCAATATATGAACAAAGTTCGTAAATTTGCCAACCTGGAAGTGCGAGCCCGCAGCAGTCCCAAGCTGAGCCAGAGCCCGCATGGCCCCGGAAGCGGAATGTTGGGGCCGATCCAAACCCATGATATTTTGCTGTATTTTTTTCAGTGTTTTCAGTCTTGTACTGCTGCGTGGCTGCCCAGCCGCCCGCCTGCACAGCTGAGCGGCTGTTTAAAGGCAACACGGATCCGTTGGAAATGCTTGCAAAATGACCACACTAGTGTTCGTATCTTTTTCTGCTTGTAAATAAACTTGCAGCATACACTGCCACAGCTATTGTCTGTATCTTTTTTCACTTGGAAATAATGTTTCCAAGGTCAGCACCTACCAGTAAATGCCAAGATCCTGCGATTTTGTTTCTAATTGGCAACTTTGTAAAAGTTCTCTGTGAACAAAAGTGTAGCTTATAATCCGGTGAGGCTCATATATGGATGAAGAATGAAATGTTGCCGACACCCGGAAGTGTGGCTTACAATAAGGTGCGGCTTATAATCGTGAAATTACTGTATGTTACTTACCCCTAACAGCAATTTTCCTAAAAGTCTGCTGAAATCCTATTGCTCTCGGTCTCTTCCTATTAACAGTCCATAAGTGTAACTAAGGAAATGTCTGGTCTGACCCTTTCTCATGCTCATGCATTCTCACAAAGCTAAGAGGATTGAGACACCTCTGCTGCTTTCTTTTGTATGACTATACTTTGATCAAAAGTACAATATGCAGAACACTTTAAGGCATGCATCCTGTAAAAGAAGTGCTGCCTCTTAAGAGGCATGTAATTAGTGCCACAGACAAATTGACTTCAGGGGAAATATTAAGTAATTTGCAAGATTTTACTCATGGTGAGCCTGAAGTAAGGTAACCTTAAAAAAATATATATTATAAAAAAATGTCTATTTATCTATCTGTCTATCTACTTAGCTATCTATCTACCAATCTATCTTTTTTTCTAGTATAAATATATAAGCTCTCCAATTAATATATTATTAAGTAAAACTTGGAGATTTCAACATGGTTCATTCCAGTCCTTAAATATCATTGCTGAAGTTCTAAGGAAGTGGAAGTATTTGAGAGTTTAATTTCCTCATGTTCAATCACCTTCTTTTCTAAATAGTGATCATGATCCTGTGCTTATGTTTTATAATATGTTACCATGGAGATATTACCATACACACAGGATGGTTGTTCCATTGTATACAATCAAGTAGGATAAACGAGTTGATTAAAATGGTTCCAAAAATCTTCCTAATTGTCATTAAATATTTCTTGCTTTGGCTTTTTCTCACTGCAAAAGGCAGTCAAGATAAACAAAAAATCTTGAAAGGACTGAGTTGAACTTGTTACATAAATTAAGATTTAATGCTTTTGAATATTTCCAGTAGTTTATTAGAATTCTTTTCACCTTTTATCTAATGTTGGTGTGTGCTAGTCTTCTCAGGACTGTGGGTGAGATGTTGTGAGCCCTCCTAAAGAATGTAAAGTCAGGAAATTATCTGTGCCTGTATTGCAGGAGATCAGCTAGTGCAGAATTATCAGTGAGAGAAGGACACGTGGCCATCCTTAATAGAAAGGAAGAAAGAAAGAAAGACATAAGATTATTAGAATGATGATGTGTGTATGCAGAGAGTCCTCATAATAGAATCTGATGTTGATAATATATTATTGCTTGAATTCTTCATATGTCCTGGATTAAAAAAAAAGAAGAAACTCTTTTACTGGTAATTCTCCATCTTTATTTTGTGTGTTTGCAGTAAGAATGTTTGAGTAACTATTATGAGTCTTAGGACTCAAATAATGGGAACAGTATACACTGGATGCCCTTCATTTACTCCTTAGAGGAAACCCAGTTTCTGGAGGCATATGTTGTGCAAACTGAGCCCACATCCATTGGTAGCAATATATACAGTCCAAATCTGTCAGCATATCACAACAAAACTGTGTGTGTCTAACTAACATGCTGACAGGAATACCAATAGACACAAACAGGAGGCCAAAATTCTCATTTGTGTTTAAGCTCCATTAATTACATTATGGACAGCTTTTCAGCCTTTTGTTTGGATAGAGTAAAATCTTACAACTGTCATGCATTTGATTGTTCTATCATGTTCTATCCGTGAATCAAATTTCCTTCTGTAATGGTAGTTTGTTTTCTAATACTGTGGAAAAATGAGAAGTTTACACCTTCTGTAATTTTAAAAATTTTCATTCTTATTGGTAAATACGTACTGTCTGTACTGAAAATGGAAGTATACCCACTGGAGTCTGCAAAAATGTAGGATGCTGATGGATTTTCTTTGTTACTATAAAAAGTTTTAGAGGAAAAAGGTCTGTATAGCCTATTTGAATAAAATTATATTTTTCAATTAGATATCTTAACCTGCTCAATACAAATAGCATCCATCGTACCTTTATAGGTACAATTCTTTCATAGGCAGTCATTGTGATATTCACTACAGAATAGAAATTATTAGTGTTTAGAACTGCACTTCTACTTTAAATATTATAGGCATATTTCCCAGAGATATTTCTATTCACTATCTGTGCCTGCGAAACACATTGAGGGTTGTCTCAGCATTTTCAGAAGAATTTATTTCCTTTATCTAATTGAACTTTAAAGTAGCTTTTCTGAAGACTAGTGTGAGAAACTAGAAGTGGTTGTTGCCATGGCAGATTCAGAAAGCAAATGATAACCTTGATGTTTGGGCCAGCATTGCTTTTTACAGGAGAATAGGTTTGGATGTAAAAAACTGGAAATATTTGGAATTTTATTGAGTATGTTTCAGTTTAGAATTTTTTGTTTGCCTGCCCCTGTCTACTGATACTAATGGGATTATTCTGCTCTTCAGATTGACATGTTCTGGAGAAAGTAATATAGGGTATCAAACTAACAACGATTATGAATCAGTGCTGAACACACTGGAAAGAAGAACTTGGAAGTGAAATATTTAGGTAAATAACATACTGGTTTTAGGCTACTAGTTTGTCTATCTTTATCTTTTTCTTTACAGACTACCCCAGATTCTGATAGCCTTAAAATAGATGTCTGAAAAGCCCTCAGATGACTTTATCATATTCACAGTATGTTTCCTTGATATAAAACTCAAGTTGACAGCATTGTGAATAGAAAAGTTAGCTGTAGAGTCTGTGTGATTCACATGTTACCTTACAAATGTGCTCACACTAGATTCCAGAAATAGACATTAGTATATAGTGAGATAGACCCCAGTGAGCAGCAAATCAGATGAGTTTACCAAGTGTTTGAAAGGAAGAACTTACACTTTAAAATGTAACAAACTTTGTGATGAGCAAGGGAAAATCTCCAGATTGTCTCAAAATTGAGCATTTTGTTGCCACTTGGCTAAGTGGGTGTTTGAAAGGTGTTGGAAAGATGCAAACACTATAGGGTGCAAAAAGCAGAAATCTCTAGCTAAAAGCCAGGGTGGTTTGCAGGGTGGTTTAGGTTTCTAATACCTGAAGCCTGAACGGTATTAGAAGAGTTTAGGTAGACCAAAAAAGTTGTTACAATGGTTGTGGGCTTTTAAATCCTTTTTGAGGGAGAGAGGGAGAGGCAGGAAAGAAGGAAGGAAGGAAGGAAGGAAGGAAGGAAGGAAGGAAGGAAGGAAGGAAGGAAGGAAGGAAGGAAGGAAGGAAGGAAGGAAGGAAGGAAGGAAGGAAGGAAGGAAGGAAGGAAGGAGGGGAGGGAGGGAGGGAGGGAGGAAGGAAGGAAGGAAGGAAGGAAGGAAGGAAGGAAGGAAGGAAGGAAGGAAGGAAGGAAGGAAGGAAGGAAGGAAGGAAGGAAGGAAGGAAGGAAGGAAGGAAGGAAGGAAGGAAGGAAGGGAGGAAGGGAGGAAGGGAGGAAGGGAGGAAGGGAGGAAGGAAGGAAGGAAGGAAGGAAGGAAGGAAGGAAGGAAGGGAGGAAGGGAGGAAGGGAGGAAGGGAGGAAGGGAGGAAGGGAGGAAGGGAGGAAGGGAGGAAGGGAGGAAGGGAGGAAGGAAGGAAGGAAGGAAGGAAGGAAGGAAGGAAGGAAGGAAGGAAGGAAGGAAGGAAGGGCCTCTTGCAGCTCTTATGTGCAATAGAAAGTTCAGGAAAATCCTGAGGAAGGAAGGGCTGCTTTTACCTGAGATCTTTCAATTAGTTATAACTTCATTGCTTTATGCTGAGATATTTTTAATGAAACTAATCCTTATCCTTGAATGTGCTTTGTATCCACTTGAAATCAAACATGTTTTCACTGCTTTATGGTCTGTTTTTTCTCCATGAATTCCACCTTTAAGTTTCAGTCACACATACTGCTACTAAACTTGGGGTCAAAGATGAAGAGATGGGTGGAATCTGTGTGTTACTGCACTCTCAGTATGCTCTATGTTTCAAAACTAAAGGTAGAAATATTTTTTAAATGTTAACTGCATTTATGCCTATAACACTGCTGGAAGTAATTTCCACACCATGGGGACCTCTGAGGGGCGCAGGATGCAGCTGCAGCAGGGCTTCCCTGCAGCTGTGTACTCAGTAAGAATTTTCCTTCTAGGGAATGTGCAATTTCTAATTATGAGAGAATCCTTATTTGGCATAGAAATGGCAAACTCATCTGCTTGTTAATAAAAACATTTATTGTCTACATTATAATATGGTGTGTATTGGAGAAGAGCTGTCTAAAATCATTATGCAAACTTCATTAATGGCTCTCTATAGTCTGGAAATGAAATCTCTCCCTTAAAATGCTAGTCTTAGTCTGTATTTAAGATTAGTAGAAGAAAAATAGTTAGCTAGTTTTCTTCCACTTTTTTTTTTTTTTTTGTTTGTGCTTATGTTTTCAATTTGTGAGTAATTAACAAATCTGTTTAGACAGTTAGGTCTTGGCCCGTAATTTACTCTAAGTGGAAGGATAACTGCCACTATGGGAAGCCCTACTGAGATCAGTGGGGATCTTCACAAATCACACTTTTGTTCCCTGGTTTTAGATAATAAAATAAAATTTTCCCCCTGCTGATAATTTTATAGGGAAAATTAACTCACTGTCTATTTATCAGATTCATAACAAGCATAAAATGTATTTACTCTTTGCCATGCTAGGAAAGATCCCTAAGGTGGAAATTCAATGACCTTCAGGCATCTGAACCTGAAATCTTAATATGAACCCCATTGACTAGTGCTTACCTAACTCCCAGGGTGCTAAGCTTTCAAGGTGTCTTCCCATTTCACACCAAAATTCCTTAGTTTCCTGTAGTGTGCCATACATATGATTTGTGAGTACCCTGCTTTAGGAAGTGCCTCCATCCACCTTGTCTTCTTGGAATCCAGAAGACAGACTAAGATTTTGACCTGGTAGGCATGTTCTGCAGGGTCAAACTGCAGTGGAGGGGCATGGTTGCATCCGTGAGCCTGGACATGACCTGCTAACTCAGAGTGTGCTGCATAATCCTGGCTGCTGTTCCCTGCTTTCTGTGTCACTTCTACTTTGTGTAACCAGCCTTTGGTTTACCATCTCTTCTTCAGAGGTTCATGAAACTGCCTTCTCGTGGCCATGGGAATTTTGTGTCTTTCTACAGTGATATGAACTTTCAATGGGTTATCACAGTGCAGCTGTAGCCCATTGGAGAGGAAATGCCTTGAGAAATGCTTGATACAGCTTGAATCTCCTCTAACTGTATGTAGGCATCTTCAGGCTGGTATTCTCAACACATCCAAAGCATGTCTACTTGGCTATTTTTATGTCTTTCCAGATATCTTTATGACATCAAGTGATAAAGTTTTTCCCATATATGAAGGTCTCTAGAGTACAGGGTCTCCTGGGCTTATCAGTTTTTGTAGGTTATCTTTATTTGCTGCCTATTATGAGAAGGGAATCTGGCCCTTTGAAATATTAATGAGATTATTTTCTTAATAACATTCACTGTGCAATCATTCAATTCTACTTGGAGTTATATATGTATGCAGTAGGGTAGTCAAATGCATTCCTTATGGGGGTAAAAACCCTTCAGGTGTTCATGGCAGTTCTGGAATTTCAAATCCAACTGAGTGGGAGGTCAGCAAGAAGGCACTGAGCAATCAATTTTTCTGGTATCTCATATCAGAAGAGACTAATTTGGAGCCAATCTTTTCTATATGACAGTACAACAGTTAGAGTAATTTGTGCTAAGTAAAGGCCAGTCAGAGCCACAACTGAGGGGCTGCAAATACTTAACAAAGCACAGAATCTTTTGCTGAGATACTTTTTGATCAGAATATCTTGGCAATCATGGAAAAAGGTGAACTCTTATGGGTCCTTGTCCTCACATTTCAGGTTCCTTTAATGGATAGTGTCAATTGCCTTACCCCTTCTAAAACTGGCAGATGCCATACGAGTTAACAAGACTCTTTACATTGTCACAGTCCAGTCAAAATGATTGCCTCTTTTGAACCTTAACAAAACCCTGGCCTTACTGAAATTGCTCAGGTTTTCCATAGATACCACTGGAAAAAGGATTGACACTTCTGTGCTTTCTGAGAAGCTTTTAATTCTGAGAAGCTTTCTCTAAGTGGTGTTCTTTAAGATAAACGTCTGATTATACATTACATGTATATATTTATACATAAAAATAAAATATAATACATTGTATACAAACACATTTATAGAGCATTGCAATGTGTTAGGAATATTTTGGTGACATCAAGTATACAGAGATGAGTTTTATAATCATATAATTGCTAAGAGTATTAGGTTCTCTACTTCCAATAATCTACTTTTAATTTTCTGGATACCTTATCTTCTTTCCTTAAAGCCTCCTAATCTTGCTTGACTATGGAATTTGAGGAAAGGAGTTGATCTGTTAGAGAGCTTAGTCAGGAAGGACTAGACAAGCCAAATATATATTTTTAAAAAAATCATAGATATGCCATTTTTTCCTGCTCTTGTGAAGACAGACCATGGGAATGCCCTAAGTTCTTTTAACAATAAATAGTAAAAAGGGAATTTGCCAATCTATCTTTTTTGTCCATGCTTATGTGTCATTTCAAAGCAATTTAGGAAAAGCTATAATTTCCTTAGGCGATACAGCCCCTAAGCACACAGAATTTTAGGTTCAAGCATACAAGGTCTAAAAGGTTAACCAACAAAGAGATATTATTGTTATAATGAATTTGTTCTCCAGCTGCCCCCAAGCTGAAAATCATATGTGAAGAGACAATTTTGTCTGAAGCCAAACTAGTGTGACAAATTAACAGACATGGTCTCTATATGACAATCAGTGTTTTGTGATCATTAGTTGTATTTGCATAAAGCTCAGGAGAGTCCTGTTGGGCTTATTTCCACATCTCTGATATGAGTCTAATGGTACCAAATCATAAAGTTTACTGTGACTCCCTGAGGAATAACTCTATAAAAATGTTGGAATTATCAGGCTTTTTTTCATATATTCTGCATAAGAATGCCCATTTGTTGTTTGAGCTATGGCCTGTACTTTGGAAAAAGGCCAGTATTAAAGCATATAATTTTCTTCCTGCTGTTGTATTCAGGGTAAATCTAGATTTTATTTGTATGTTGAACCTCAAGCCTGAAATAATTTTAGATTTCAAAGCGATGAGGTTTTTGAGTTGCTTAACAGTCTGTGAGAATTTTTTGGTTCTGTTTGCATAGTCTCAGTTAAAATAACCCTTCTATGCTGTTATAGAAGAGTTAGTGAAGTAATCCAACTGAGACATCAGTTCCCTCATGATCTGAGATAGTTTTGCTTGACAAACATGCTCTTGCAAACGGTTGTGATAAGCTGAATATGTTGATGTTCTTCTCAGCGCACACAGATCAGTAGGCAGCAGCTGTAACCATGTCTTCATTTTTTTAAAGTGTGAAGAATGTATATGTTATAGAGGGAAATATGCCTGAAAATCATTACTGTCATTTCAGATTTGGTATCACCCTCAGAGTCCTAAATGAAGTGGTCCTTGAAAAGTTTGAATACTGAACACTTTTATTTTAGAGGTGTACATGTGCTTCTGCAATTAAAAGCATGCCAGACTTACTCAGAATGTCTGTTCATTAAAAGGTGGAATTTGGATGTTATGAAATGTTTCTGAGCTGAAATATGGCAGATAATCTAATTTCAGAAGAAATTTATTACAAAATTGAGTTTAACATATTTTTTTCTTATTCGTATAGGAATTTAGATTACATTTCTGTGCTACCAGAACAAGATCACTTAAAAAGGATATAAATATTTTTCACAAAGCATTATTCATTTTTTTTTTAACACTATATCACTATTGCCCATCATGAGATACTAGGTTGCATAAAATTATAAAATTTATGGAAGCTTTAATGCCCAGTGTTACACTGAAAATTTGTACACAGAGAGTTGTAAGAGAAAAGAAACGCTTAGGGGTCTTTGCAGCCTAGCATGTTCCTTTTATTTATTTTCGGATTGTATTTACCTGACTTAAAAGCATGACTATCATGTTTTAGATAATAGAGATATTGCATTGCCCAAATCTTGTCTAAAAATACAGGAATAAGAATGTAATGACAAGGGTTCATTTAATTTAATAGACCTTCCCAGCTTGTCTTTGAAATGCCTCAATTACATGTACCAACAAGTTAGGCAGTTCATTTGATACAACCTTAATACAACCCAAGAGGTGTTTTGTATTAATTTACACTGCCATGACAAAGCCTAGATTAGGTCATTCTGGTGACAAGTCTGTTCGAGTCTTACAATTGCTAACACAGGTAGAACTGCAAAAGTAGTGGGAAGTTTTAAGCTTGTGTTTACAGATCTAGAGATGCCTTTGCATGTAATAATGGAGTTGTCGGTCTGGCTTTTATATATTTAAACCAAGTATTTTGGCTTTTGAGACAGATGGTAAAATCATCAATGAATTGCAACAGTTGTGAGAAGTGTAGGAAGAGGCAGCTAAAATTGTTGCATCCCAAGATTGTTTCTAGGTTTATGAATTCTAACCCACATTTTTAACTACAAACAGGTCTGATTTACTTACTATTGTTTATCTTGTTCCTTGTGATCACAGGCATTGTCTAGGAATATTTTAGGTAGTTTTGATCCTATCTTTCAATAGTATATATTTTTGTCTTTCCTACATCTGCATAGCAAATGTATTGGAAAACCTGAACCTCTGTCTGAAGTCACCTGCTTGGGAAATAGGCTAAAAATGGCATTGGTTTGTATTCCCAAAAGCTAACTTTAGGATAATCTCTTTAGGATGCATCTGTGGTCAATGCATGAATATACATTACATGAATTGAATATACATTACAATGAACATACAATACATGAATTCTGTAGAAAGTGGTTCAGCAGGGTCTCAACGTCTTTAAGAGTAAAGAGAGTGAAGACTGTATAGTTAGTGCCTAGATTTAGCTACAACACACATATTCTTTCTTGCATGTATTTTTGTCAACTTGTGAAACTACTACTGAATGCTTTATTGGAATTAGACTGTTGATCCAGGTTTCACAGCTTACACTTTGTTCTGATGCTGCTAATCTAAAATACCAAGTATTCAACCTTGTTAATTAATATGCGGTATGTCAGTGTGGAAAAGGCTCTGAATTTGGATTCTGGTGATTAACCTTGTATAATTATTGACTTGCAGTACAGATGTCCGAATTTAAAAAAATCTTAAAAATCTAAATCTGTGTCACACTATACCTGTTAATATTGCTTTGCTTTAGAGCATGTGTGACAACACAAAAATTTGTGGAATTTATTATGAGGAATGAGAAAAGGGAGGAATGTCTGACAGTAAGTGGGTTTGTTCATAAACTCAAAGATATTAAGATCCTTTTCCTCAAGGCGCAAATGATAACAGAAGAAAATGTCTCCTTAGAAGTAATATTATTTATTTGATGTATGCTTTGGGGAATAAAGCAAATAAATGAAGGAAGGAATGTCCTTGCCCGTTCACAGCCATAAATTACTCATTGTTTAAAACAATTTGAGTTGTCAAATGTACAAGAAATGATCTTCTTTCATATGTCACTATATACTCTTTCATTCATGCTCTTTTTCTGGTTGATCTAGTTTGTTATTTTCACTGGTTCATGCAGAGGAAAATATGTTCTTTCTATTTTATTTCAGCATACACACTTCAACACACGTATTACAGCTCACTAAAAGGGGACAAAATACATTTCTCATTGTCTTGCTAACAGGCATTATCTGGTATTGATTTATCATAGAATCACTGAACCACAGAATGGCCTGTGTTGGAAGAGTCCTTAAAGATCATCAAATTCCAACCCCCTGCCATGGGCAGAAACATCTTCCACTAGAACAGGTTGCTGGCCATCCAGCCTGGCCTTGAACACCTCCAGGGGCATCCACAATGTCTCTATGAAACCTCTTCTTTTGTTTTAACACCCTCACACTAAACAATTTATTAGAGATACATAATTTAAATCAACCTTCTTTTAGTTTAAGGCCGTTATTCTTTTTCCTATCACTACATACCCTTGTAAACAGTCCCTCACCAGCTTTCTTTTAGGCCCCTTTGGGTGCTGGGAGACTTCTCTGAGGTCTCCTCAAAGCCTTCTCTTCTCCAGTCTGAATAACCAAAACTCTCTCAGCCTCCCTTTCATAGGATAGGTACTCCAGCTCTGTGATCAATTTATTGGCTCTCTTTGAACTCCCTCTTGCCAGGTCCATGACCTTTTTATGCTGGCAGTCTACTGCATGGCATTTTGGGATTTTGTTCTGTTTTGTTTTGTTTTTTGAAACATGTTATTGGTGTAAGTAACATGTAAATACATTATTCTGTAAATTTATCCAAATTAACCCCCACCCCCCATCCTGTGGTTTCTATAAAAAAATATTTCAGGAACTGTAGATGGTTCAGTCCTTATTAGGCATATTGCAAGGGGCTTCATGTAGCAGTCAGATGGCCATCACTTGTGTAAAAATTAGCAACACCAGAATTAGGATTTCAGTATTGCAAGTATTGCATTGCTATTTAAAAGAGCTTTGCTTTAAACAGAGAAAGGATTCTCTTTTGCAGTTTAGTAAAAAAATAACTTTTAACTTTGCATGATAATTTAAAATAAACAAAATTTTAATGTTTCCTATAGTTCTTAATTTATTTCATTTCATAATACTTTATGACTTACCCAGTGTAAAAGCTACTTTCTACTGCCTCTAGGTACAGCCATGAGAGATGTAAAATTCCAGGTATTTGTAAGTACATCTTTCTAGTGGAGCATCTTTTGTACACATAGAACATCCTTATCATCTTGTCATAGAGGTGTTGAATTTGAATTTAGCAAATCTACTGAAACAGTGCCTTATTTATAAAACTTAAAAATGTTTGGAAAGGTGCATAGTACAATGACTCAGTTAAAAGCAAAATATTACATAAATGGAGAATCCAATTTTTATTTTTTAATTCTAGCTTTAACTTATATCTTAAGGAACAATATCACTAATGCTTTGTCCTTTTAGAAATTAGAAATTAATGATTTTCCTAGAGTCTCCAGGGACATTCAGAATTTCCATGAAACTGAAAGTTTGTTTAATCCAGTCACACAAAATTTTCCAGGGTTGTTCTTGGAGACATGATATGTAAAGGTGTTTAACCTCATTTTCCCCCTGACAACAGACACTTTCACTTTAATTTTTAACGTTCATGCAATGATTTATGCATTCATGTGGTATCTAATTCATTGTTAAATTTTCCTGCCTGTAAGAGCAAAACTCTGTTCCCAATGAAGATACAAGCTGGGACAATATGAAAATGGGTGATATGGATTTACATAGAAAATTACAGAGTTCAGTCATACAATTTGTTGAGCTGGGGTTTGTTGAGTCTAGAGATGCCAGTCATTTTTACCCTGAGTAATTGTACTTTATAGACTGATTATTACTATTAAAAAGGATCAAAAATTAAAATGGCCAGGCACAAGAAGAAATCTGTGGATTATATGCCTCTTGCATCAAAAGTAATGTTAAATAAAAAGAGAAAAAGTGAAGGTGACTTCGACTTCTTGGTGTTTGTGAGATATGAAGTGCAATTTAATTCACAGATGGAACAGCATTTCCAAAGTACCCTAAAATTAGTGTCTCCTTGAAGAGATGAATAGCACTGTTAAACAGAGTACTCCCTGATGCATGAGCAGTGAGAGCTGCCTTGCTGTGCAGTCTAATCTAAGTCCAATATTTTCAAAAAGTTGCAGCTTCCCCCAGCTGAGAAACTCTGAGGACCTGCACTGGATCCTCTGAAAAGTGCCAGCAGTGCCAGCCTGTTTATAGGCTTTGATATCTTAATTCTCTTTACATTTTTTAAAAAATGCGACAATTTCTGTAGATATCAGGGTTGGTGCTTTATTAGATGGATGTTTTAAAAAACAAAAGCAAAAAAAATTTTGGGAAGTGGGGGTGAATTTTAAGGCATCTTATTGACTTAGTAGAGAAATAGTAAACACATGATATTCTTAGATCTTCGTTTGGAAAAGCTACATTATTCTGGGAACATCATCATTTGTTCCAGTTATATGTTAAAGTCTCAGTTGTTGATCTGCTTGATCATTGTTATTTTCATAGAAATTGTGAGCTCATTCTTTTTAACCTGCCTTATCTCTCAAAATAATTTTCAAGTTGACTTTTCTTTTTACCTTGGGCAAGTCTATGATAGTACCAACCGACTGCTTGGATGATTCAATTTCCCTTACTCAGCCTGCTTCAAAAAAGAATAGTGACCCTTGCAAAACAGCATAGGTAGCCAGTGTGGATTCTTCTATAATTCATAGAACAGAATAGAATGCAAGAAAATTATCTCAGAGATACTGCTTTTCAGAGAAAATATTCATCAACCACCTACAGAAACAAAGCTCCAGGACAAATCCTTCAGTATAACTTTGCTTTTTTTGCTTTTCTTTTTTTTCTATTTCAGAATGAAAATATGAACCTCAAGTTTATTTAAACCTGACAAAAATTGTGAAAAATTAAACCTATAATCCTTATTATCTTAATAGAAACATACAATATTTATAACCATAAATTACTATAAGCATTGGATGTTAATTAGTCAGGGGTAAAACTAGGCCTGATTGTCATCTAGGAACTGGACAGTGACATTATCTTGTATGTAAAAACGAAATAAAAATAGATCATTATTAGCCCTATCTTTTTTGTTAAAACTCAGCTATTTTTATGTTGGAACAGTTCTTGATGAATTTTGTATATGATACTTCTTTTACTGTCCATGCGCTCTGGATGTAGGCTGGATACACAGAATCTTCTAAAAGCAGAAAAAACTCAAACTTTCAGTAGCACACCAACTTCTGATATTTTCTAGCAATTATTACTGCATCTCACGATTGCATCTCTGGCAGTGAGTCCTCAATATATTTTTATTCTTCACTGGCTGCAGATTGCTCAGGCTTCACACAAAAGATTCAATCTTAAGGTACTTTTAGATGAAGTTCTTTCGACTGTGAGTAGCATAGAGTGACTGACTCATTTCAGATGTAGTCCCATAGAGAAAACATGGCATATCTACTGCACTGGAAGTAGAATCTAAAAACGAAAACCTGGGAACTGAGGTTAAATAGAGAATTTTTTAAAAGAAAAAATTGTGTGATTAAATGCTAGCCAAGAAATATTTGGGTTCAATGTGTTATGCTTTAATTCTGAAATGAATATTTTTAATCTAGCTTTGCATTACTGATTTTTAATTTTTTTTTCCTGTGGTAGTGTGTTGCCATGGTTAGAACAGAGACAGTATACAACAATGCCTTTGTGATGACTGAGATGAGGTGATTTCTTCCTCTGAGCTTAGCAGCTTCCTGAGCAAACCATTTTAAAGCAACAAAAGTAGATATAACAAATGTGTTATTTAGACAGGTTTTGCTACATTTTATCAGATGGCCCCAAGGGATTTTGACTCTACGATTCTCTTATTCCCTGACTCCCAGAGTTGTCACGTAACATAGTGGTGTTTAACAAATTTTGTTTGGAAACTGATTCCACTCAAGGTCACTAAGATTTCAAACCCTGTAACCTGTGCTCAGTAACTGACCTGCAGTTATTACTGCTCTTGTCTGGCATTGCAGTATAAGAAGAAGAACTTCTGAAAATTTTCTGAGTAAGAAAAAACCCCACAAATTATTCATTAAACTGGGAAATGCAATACCAGTTAGTGTATTCAGGTTCTGGGCCAGTGAAGGGAGCTTTGCTGTTGACAACTCAAAATTTAGTACCAAGTAATTTAGAAAGCTAATTTAACGTTAGATGATGTCTTGCATTTATTTCGAGGATATCTTTTGAACAGATAGATTTTAATGGAGACCATTATATGATTTTTAAGTCAATATAGAAGCCCATATTCTTTTAATACAATCATAAGCCCTGAGCAGAGACCCCCAAATTAATAGCACAGTTGCCTAGCTTCCCTCTAAAGTCAAGGGAGAGAAATGGGGAAAGCGAGCACAACTTGCTACTGGTCTACATCACAATGTCAAGGACCCCTCTTTCCACTGGTAGTCTACAGAGTTTAGCATGATTTTCATCTTAGGCTATTGATTTAGATGAGGCAATCCACGTTTGCTGAATATCTTATGGGATTTCAGGAGAATGTTGAGAGAAGGTCTAGTAAACAAACCATTCAATCAGACTTCATTTAACATCAGGTCTTCGACCTGAATGTTTTCTCAAACTCAATTTTATAACTATAGTTTACTAACTTTAATATGCATAATAAACTTCTCCAAATAAGGTTAATACCTTAGCAGTAATCACTCTCTCTCACATATGTCTCTCTTTGTTTTTTTGCATCAGAGCACTTCAGTAAAAAGTATTAATTGCCAGTTTGAATAAATCTTTTTATGGTTAGGGAACTGTTTCTATGTAAAGACAAGTATCCTTGAATTAAGAAAAAATGCAACAGTATAAGCCAAAGATGATAGTGCTGAAAATCTTTGACTCTATTACTTCATCTACCCAAGGAACTCTGAATAAGGACCTGCATATGATTCCTTTTGTGGGTATTTGTCCATATGCTTCAGTAGATGTTAGAACATACCAATGAGGTTACATCCAATGTCTATTGAACCAAATGCAATTATACCCCTTAAATCTAATAAATGCTGTGTCAGTCTTATGAATTTTACAGTAGTCTTCACTGTGTTCTAATAGCTGTCTGAATGCAATGCCTGTAAGGCAATTTGCTGCTCACTGTTTGTATCTTATCTTACATAAATGGACAGGAAATTCAGAATTTTTGGGGGTAACGTGTTCCTCTTTATATGCATAAGGCTTTGTTCTGTTAGATAAACAAGTTGTCTAAACAAGTCCCTTAGGTTAGTAAAACTTCACTTTTTATTGCTGAATTTTTTTCCCCCCCTATGAATAGGAGTAGGTTTACAAAAGCACTTCAGTAAGTACCATGAAAAACAGTGCCTATGTAATAGTGACATTCATAAATCTATGTATTTCTTGCACACTTTCATGTTTTTTAGATAAGTCATGACAGGCTGTGGCATTGTTACATATTACAACTGTGGGAAATAATAGTCCTCATCGAAAGCAAAATGCAGTGAAATACATATAATCTACTTATATCAGAATAATAATACTTTTAAGCCTTGTTGCTCACACTGTTCTATAAATTAATATTTGAAACCTGTAAGATTCAAGAGATGAAGTTTGGCATATACGTTTTACAATGCCTATAAATCTGTTGTTACTTGCTTGCTTTTTTTTTTTTCCTCTCGTTTTGCAGAGGAAATTAAATAAATCTTTGGGTCAGACTCAGGTGTCTTTATACATGAGCAATAGCCCTGGTTTACAGGAATAGTCCTCTCAAATTATAGCAACAAGCTTTCAAGTAAGTTACTAATCAGTTTGAGGACATGTTCCAGGCTCCAGTCAATGTTCAAATTATACCTGAAAATAAGACATTAAGAAACTCACAGTTGACTGGGACTTTTTGTATGCAATATGTATCATTATTTAAAAGGAAAATAAATACACACATGCATACACACTTATACATATCTTCATAATTACCCCTGGGCAGCTTTGTTTTCTTTAGTAAAAACCAATGCACTAAGAACTAATCTCTTAAGAGGCTTTAAGCATTATTATCACAATCAAGAAATTATTAAAAAAATAAATTTCTAGGTTTAACTTGTACCACTGACCCTGTTTTGTTGAATAAAGATACTCTTAATTTGGCTTTTAATTTATTGCATTGACATAATGATTTCTGTAGAATAACAAAGAAATATTGTTTGTTAGCAGAAATTATTATGATGTTTTTGTTGGTCTGCTCATTTTCAAACACTCTGCACTTCAAGTGTCTTATTTGTGAAAAATAAAGGACACTTCATATTTAAGAATATCTTTTTTTAAGACAGTTTTTATACTGCACTTTGAAGGCTGAGAAGTTTTCAGAATCTTTACTGTAATCCTTGCCATACTCTTAAAATAGCAAGAGAAAACAAAAACTCACACCCAAGCTTTCCCTATGGGTGCAATGTCATAAGCAAAATGTTGACTCCTGAGCGATAGAATGTGACACACTCCAAATCCAAAAAGGATTTTGCACAAAAATGCCATAGCTCATCATGTTAGTGTCTCTGTCAAACAGCAAAATTACATTTTCATGAGCAGTTGGTTACCTTTTCTGTTCAATTTATGTCTCTTACATTGTAACAGTGGCATTTGATGGTGGAAAAGTTGGAGGACACAGACTAAGTAATTAATGATTTTCTACTGTTCAGCAAGATAATGTCAATGACCTAGGTGTCATGAAGTAGGAGGGAAAAGGAAGAAAAAAGTAACTGTGAAAAGAGAAACGTTAACTTTGTTTTTTTCAAGAGAATAATAAAATTTTCACTATTTAGTGATCAACACGGCTCATGTATCAAGCATAAATAAATGTGACAGGCTGTCTTCTGAGCACTATTTCTGACATGGCTTTAGGATCCAATCAGAAGTTATTTAAAAGCTATCATATTTAATTACTTATAAATAGTTCTAATGAGTGTGTTTCAGAATTTTGCTATTTTAAACCCTTTTTCAAAAACCTCATTAAAAAAGAATTAATTTTGACATAGTTCTAAGTAAGAAATCTAAAATTATAATCATCAAATAGGCTCAACCTTGTTTCTGTAGGAGCAATAAATTTTGTTAAAGTAAGATGCAGTTTGAATTAATAAAGATTCTGACATCTTTTTCTTAGTAGCTTCCTGCCTATGGTGCTCAAGAAAATGAATCTTTTATGTATGTTTTGTCATTATGTAAATGAGTATGTATAAAGTACTAAAGAATGGTGAGTGGAGACTCAACATTTTGTTTGTCACACCTTCGAGAAAGCTGATTTGAAAAGTTGATTTGAAAAATAATATCTTAATTTCTATGTTTGTATATTTTGAAGAACAGCCTGTCTAGCATTGGTTTAGCATTTTCAGAAACAAGTATTAGGGACTAAAAAGTGTTGATAGCAATGCCATGGTACATGCTACCAAAAACTTTAACATAGAATTGTAGGTAATGGGTTTTACTTAACAGATCTTGAATGTCTTATAACCTCAGCATTTGAAAGCCAAAAAAGCATTGAAACATTTTTTTTAATAGCTAAAGCTAAAATCTGAGGCCAGCTGAAATATTATTTCTGTGAATAAACTGCTTTTATTATTTTCTATTTTCTGCTATGTTTTCTGAATAGCAGCTATAGCATATAAAATATGTATTATACAAATTTCTCATATACATTTTACCTTTCTTTACAGGAGAATCTCAAATTCTCCTTAAAAAGCCTAACTCTTTATAATTTAAAAGATGACCATAACAATTTGTTTTTGTTGCGATCAGACAGGTGAGATAGCTTTCCTGATTCTGGATGAGGTTTAAAAAACCAAGAGAGATAGGCTATGCCCCATTAATCTCAATTAAGGCCTAATCTAAGGTGATGTTCTGTGCTCAGAGAATTAAGTATTTGTTCAAATACCGTGAGATTTAGCATTTTTGTTGGAGAATTTACCTTTTGGCTGAACTTGGAAATTCTTTCTTTATTCCTTGTCATCCACATTCTGCTTGTGATTATGCCTTGCTCTCCAGCCCTCCTCATAGAACAGCATTTGGGGATTTCTGGTGGATTCCCTTGCCATTGAATAATGGAGTGAGGCAGCAGAGAGTCTGGGAACTTCAGCTGGGCCCTGCTCTGCACAGCAGTGGGTGAACGTTTCTGGTTTCTCATGCCTGGGGAATGTCACCAGCCAGCAACCAGGAAGCCTTGCAGATAGGTGATTGAGTCCAGCTGGCACACACATGGGAAAGATAACCAGCCTGCCAGAATGACACTCTAGGAGAGGTCATACAGCAGTTGTGGCTGGGCTTTCAAGGGAGGAAAGTTTCAGGATTCCATCCAGATAAAATCTGTACATTAAAAGTACCTTACATAAATGGGTACTAAAGGGGTTTGGACTATCTGAGAATTAATTTCAGCTGAATTTTTGCAGAGACTATGAAGAAAAATGATATAAGGTAGTATTTTGAGGTTGAAGAGAAAGCTGCCTTGCTGCAGAGCACAGCGGGTGCTGCCCTGGACTCTGCTGTTGCCATGGATGCTCAAGGTTAATCTTGTTCAGTATAAGTTTGAAGCTCTTGGTTTCTTATTTAATGTGTTAGTATTAACTGGGAATGTTTTCCAGTCGCAGCTAATATTGATTTTATGTAATTTCAGATGTTTGGGAAGGAAGTATTCTAATTTCAGGATGTGGGTTGTTCAAGGATTGTTCAAGGATCCCTAAACTCCTATTAAAAGGCTGTAGATGCTATTTACATGTTCCTTTTTTTTGTTTGTTTTTTGTTTTTTTTTTTAAGTCCAGCTCTCTTAATAATCTGGCCCAGCATTTGACCACATTTGATATGAACTACACTTTACCTTACCATTAGCTACTAATTTTAATCTTCTTGCTTTCTGCATTTAGAGAATCATGATTTTGACCAATGTATTTCACTCATCTCAGAATCAAATCTTTCAGTCTACAAGCACACAGTGTGGCTGGCTCTAGTTCAAGACTGACTCTCCCTTCAAATGGGCTAATGGTGCATATACCACCAGACTTCTGAGGTCAAGGCAGCTTCTGATTCACTTCTGCCATTGTGTGGCTCCAGCAGCATGAAAACTTAGGTCACTGGGAGAAAGTTGGAGTAAATCAAACATGAGAATTTTTTTCTTGGTGTTTTTTGTAGCTTTGGTGGTTTTCCTTTCAAGAAAACAATACATTAGATTCATTGAATAAGAAAATGCAAAAAAATGTTTTGGAAATAAGAATATAGAGTCTTTACCAAGCTCAGACTGGGTTGCTTAAGCTGTGTAGTCATGGGAGAACAAAGATGCTGTGGGGAGGTTGCCAGAATCCATTGCAAAGCAAATGTAATAGCAATCTTCACATCGCCTTTGCCTGTAGCTGATGGAGATTTAGTACTCTAGCAAGCAAGAAGATGAACTACTAATAATGATCTCATTAAAATATGGAGCTTTTTTTTATTTGCTTTGAATCCTAACATCCTGAAGCAAAAAAATCCCAACTCAGTAAACATACAGGAATATATTTTCTCCACAGCAGACTGATGAAAATGTATCAGATTGTGCTGTCTGCAATTTCACTGCTGCTGTCTCCTCAGCTGATTTGAGAGACTTGGATCTTCAGGCATTGTAGCAATGGTGATGGCTACACAGTCTGCTGCTGATAAAAATGTGATTTTTGTCCCCCAAAATGCTACAAAAGAAGTATTGGATTTGTAGCATATTTTATATGTGATTTTGTTATAAAGGTAAGCACTTAAAAGGAATTTTAATCACATTGATTTTCTTACTGGAAGTGAAGGAGCTTCATGTAAAAAATTAGTTTTAGTGGTGTTTAGTTTTAACATGCATATCTTTCAAAGCCTAAATGTGCTAATCCTTTTCCTGTACAGATGACCTGGCAGTCCTGTGTGGTTATATCTTCCTAAAATAGCTTAATAGCTGCATATAACCTGAAAAATTGAGTCATTTAAGAGTTAATAAATCTAGATCATCAGCTCCCTGGAAATTTATTCATTTTATTTTATTTTACTTAATTTTAATAATGTACTCAAGTGTATTATTTGAATATTTAAAGTTCAGCACATGCTTTGCTGAACTATGGCTTGATTATGACTATGAGAGAATATTTTATTATATATGCAGAGAACTGAATTCATTAGTCCTCACTACTTTCTTACTTATCATGTAGAGTTTAGTTTTAGTTTGTCCTTAAGATAAACATAAATCTTGATGGTAAAGCTGTGGATTAAACCTTCTCTATTGGGTTTGTGTGGCCAGGTTTTGCTGTGACTGGGGGGTGGGGACAGGACTCTGTGGCTTCTGTGAGAAGCTGTGTCTGCCAGAAGCTTCCCCTATGTCCAAGAGAGCCAGCGCCAGTCAGTTCCAAAATGGAGCTGTCTCACATTGGAGGAGTTCGTGGAGGATTGTTTTCCATGGGAGGGCTGCACTCTGGAGCAGGGTAAGAGTGTGAGAAGTTTTCCCCCTGAGCAGGAAGGAGCAGCAGAGACAATGTGTGATGGACTGACCCTGGCCCATTCCCACTGCTGCAGTTCTGCGGGGGCAGGGGAGAGAGAATTTGGGAGTGAAGTTGAACCAGGGAAGAAGGTAGGGGTGAGATAAGGGTGCTTTTGTTTGGTCTTGTTTTATTTTTTTTTTTTTTAATTATCTTCCCTGATTTGATTGGAAACAAATTAATTTCCTCAAGTCAAGTCTGTTTTGCTCATGACAGTATCTGGTGAGTGGCATCTCCTTGTCCTTATTCTCAACCATGAGCCTCCTGTTACATTTTCTTTCCTCTGTCCAGCTAAAGAAGGGAGTGCTTTGGTGGGCACCTGGCCTGCAGCCACAACTAGTTACTCCATTTGGCTAAAGATGAAGGTACCGTGTTTTTAATTTTGAAATGATGCAGCCTGTGGCTAAGTCATTTGGTTTAGTATCCTGCCTTGTTTGGCAAGGACACGTCAAAGAAGGATAGAGATGAAGGGTGGAACAGAAAAAAGTAATTGGTGTGCCAAGGAGAATAGCAAAGGTCTTGAAGAGAGCTGTGGGAGAACTCTAGCTGTCTGTAAAGCTGCTTTTCCTATGTCCTAGTGAATCTTACATAAATTTTATGTGCCTTGTGAAGGTATAGCACAGGACTTCGAAGAAGCCTCTGCCCTTCTGAATGAGGAGGCACAGTGGCCACTGGAGGTCTCCTGGTACATCTCAAATGGTAAAGGCAGCACCTCTCTTTAGACCAATTAACTGAACCTTGAATGTAATGGTCAGGGAACTCATAGGTGGGCTTCTCCCATTCTTCTTTGTTTTTCTGATGTGCCCATAACTAAAGGGAGCTGACTGCTGGTCCCCTGCCCCTCCTCTGGCTGAGTCTGCTGGGGCTACTGGTGCACAAGCCAGGCCTGGGGACTTGATCTGTCACGTCACTGCTCTGTAAAACTGGCTTCTCCATAAGCACTGTTGTTTCTTCACTGGGGCTTTTCTGTGGAGAACTAAACACTCATCTCACGTGTAAAATGTGCAGTCCTTGTAGACTCAGGATTGTGAGAAAGAACTGCAACAGTAAAGGTGATATCTTGATAAGGATGTGTATCTTGTTATATTTCTGATATATTTTTGTGAAACTTCATTTTCTCTGTAAAATCTCTTTTGCCATTATTCTAAGCTATTCAGGAGTGAAGTAAAGAAAAAAAAGTTGAAGAGGATTAGTTATGAAGGCTGGAGAAAATATATTCATAACTATAGAGTGTCAATTATTTAATCATAAATTCTGTTATGAAGTGAAAGGATAGCTGTATGATTTAAACTATAGAAAGAACCCTTCTATTTTGACAAATGCCACAGTATTATATAAAAACAGAATGCTGAATAATAGTAATATTGAATAAGAAAAATATTAATGTTTTTGAGATTTTTTTTTTCTTCCAAGTAAAGTAAAGGCTGGGTTTAGTAAATTTAATCTTCTTCTCCACAGTTTTAGCAAAAATACAGAATAAATCAGATATAGAAAAGATAGAAAGTGTTTACTATGCTTAAATTCATAGCTATTATTACAGCTTTAAGGAAGAGAAAAATATTTGTGTATATTTGAAGTATTTCTGTGGGGTTTTTTTCCAGTAAATCAACTTGGGAGATTATGTATATGGAATTATCTTGATGAAATTTACCAATTTAGATAAGCTCTAACCATCCTCACATGAAGAGCTCTATTAAAAAGTCTTTTATAATTTTAATAACATATCATGCAGCTATTTAATGACATTTTGATATCCTAACTGCTCATTGAATATTTACTCCCCATTGCTTTTCATAGCTCATATTGCCAACAGCATGTTTTCTGTAAGTCAAACTGTTTCTGTCGCCATTTTGAAAGAAAATATAGGCAAGCCTCACAGTAGGATATTTTGAAATATTTAGTTAAGTGGAATAGTCTATTGAACAGTCGTCTTATTAATGTAAGAGAAAATAAAAATTATTTTATGAAGAATATTGCAACAAATTCATTTGTATCAGACTAAATCTAAAAGATGTAATAAAACCACAGAAACTCTGAACCAGCTGACAGATATGTTTGTTGTACAAACAGTTCTGAAAATCTCTGAACAATTTAGGTTTAGAAAAGGCTTGCTTTGCCCAGTAACAGTTATAATATCATAAGGTCTTGTACCATTTTGTTTTAATTAAGAGGTAATTTTTCACCAATTACTTTAAATTAGCATTTCTGACTACTGCTGGTCTTTCTTTTTTTTTTCTTTCTTTCCTCAGAATTTAATAATTACTGTAACACGTCTGCCAAGGAAAATTTAAAATAATGAACTTTCCCAAATACTCCCAATACTGTCCCATCATGGTACTCATTGATGGGGCTGGAGTTCAGGCTGGAACTACTCCTACAGACAGAAAATACATCAGTGGGATGAGATGTTCTCCATGATATTCTTTAGTTTTGTAACTTCTCTAAGTTCATAAATCGCTCTGATTTTTGACCATGAGATCAGGTACTTTTCTGAGCTTTTAGGAGATATATGAAGAATAGAAATTAGCTGCAAGTAGCATGTGAGGCATTTTCACATTGCTTGTCTTAAAGAAGAATTTGAGTGCATATAGAAATTAAAGCTACTGCTTCCTTCTACAGTCAGACTCCTTCCCTTCTTTTTAGTTCTCCTGCATGAGTCTAAAATGCCATCTCTCATAGCTTGATCCCTGGCACAGTTGTGCATTTCCACAGAAATTTGGTGGAATTTCATCTGTCACCTTAGATTCTTAACACAGCTTTGAATAGTAGCCACTCCTCATTAGGGCCTGGTTTACCTGTGAGCGTGCAGTGGAAGCAGAGCAGGAGCACAGTGGGGCTCTCCCCCGTATTGCAAAGAGTGTCATGGCAAATCTCCATGGCCAGAACAGTGCCTGGATGCAGAATTTGGTTCTCCTGGAAGCACAGGGGACTGCAGAGGAGGGGCAAGAGAGTGGAGGCATGGTCCTCTGCTTGAGGACCAGTTCTTGGGGTCACTCAATCATTCCTGTGCTTGAATGGCTTGCACTGTGCCAGTGTGTTTGCCAAGGCTTCAGGCTGAAACTGAATTAATGACATGCAATGGCACCAAACTGGAAATCAACTGAATTTGTCATGTACAGCAGTTCTGTTTAGTGTCCTAATTGTCCAGTGAAGAAAGACGATACACATAATCAATATCAGTGTTGTAATCTGAAAAATATCACTAAGCCTGACATTGTTCTGACTGATGGCACTGATACAATAGATTGCTGAATAGGAATTCACATTGAAGTCTTTTATGTATTCCTAAATAATTAATATGCATAGATTTTGGAATTAGCTAATATTTTCTAGGTGAAGATAATAATTTTAAAAAAATAATTATTTTCTTCCTACTACTATATTTATCAATTTTTAAAATATTGAATTGCAAATGTATTATAGCTTTTTAATGTGTCTCTTTCATGAGAGCTGCTAGTACATTTTGTTTTTCTGTTGAGTTACATGACTTTGTGACAATCCTATTTAGTAAGGAACTTTGTGCATTATCCAGTGAAATATTAGAAGTTTTTAACTATTAAAGTATTTTTATGTCATGCAATACTGAACATATTGTGCAATAAGCAAATTCTTTTACCATTTTTATTACTAGAAATCTAAAATAAATAATAGATTGGTTTATAAATCCTTTTGTTGATCTATTTAGCATAATGGCTCTGTTAATCAGAAACAAGAGTCTTTGTTAAGACTGCTATACTTACTGAAAAGAGTAGTAGTGCTGTGATATATGTTAACCTCTATTTTAAATATATAAATACAAAAGTAAACAGAAAACACAGAAAAATCTGTGAAGGGATGAATTTAATTAGCTATTGTGGTCTTTTCAATAATATATCCATGACAATTCCAAGCAAAGGCATTGAATTAGAAGTCAGTTCATGGAATTCTTGTACTAAACCTGTTAATGTATTTAATTTAGGCAATGGCACTGACAGTTGATTGCTTCAAAAGATGAATAAGCAATGCATTACTTTATACTGAATTCCTTTAAATCTGCACTTCTTTTTTGAATTTCAATTATGGTTCGATGTTAGCTAGTATTTTTCTGCACATTTAACTGTAAAGAAATCTCATATGTGAAATATATTCTATTTTCACTGACCTTTTCCTTCCTTTTCCCCTTTGGTAACTGAAGGTTTATATAATCATGTAGACATGATAGAAAAATGAGAGTGCAATCCAGTTATTATGATATTTAGTACATTTTTTCAATTCAATCAATAACCTGAGTTATCATTACAATGCAGTGCTCACCTCTTCTTATATGAGTAGCTTAAATTGCAAAACCGTGTTGGATGGGTGCAATCACAATAGTTGTAGTCATGTTGCACAACTGTTCTGTGCTGTTTATTTATTCTGGGAATTTTATTCATTCTGGGAATCAACCATTGAATTTGAAATACATTTCTCTCTTATACATAATTTTTTGTGATTTTTTTTCTGTGCATATATGTGATATCTGCATCATTTTTAAGTATATTTTCACTGTTTAAGACTTTCTGAAATAATTATCATGTATATATTTTCAAATTTTAAAAATATATTTTCTACCTAAATGAGCACTTCTAAATTTGATAACTAATACAGACTTTTACTGATTATATACTAACTCTGTGAAAGAAAACACATATGGGATGTCTGGAGCTGCTGTTTCAGCTGTCAAACTAATGGAACTGTAATGGAACACTTAGTAGCAAAATTAATGGACTGCATTCTTTTCTCTGTCACTAGATCTGTGTGGCTCCATTAGATGTGATTTCTTCAGTAACAAGGAGAAAGAACAATGAATATGCTGGCACTTTGCTATGTATTAGAAAGGAATCTATCACTTTTTTTGTCTTCATGAGCTAATTGGCACCTTGTTATATCAACCTTCAGTGAGACAATATAAGTTAAAGAACATCATTCTGGTATTGGTTTATTTACAAAATAATTTATTGATTCTAATATTTGTGTTATTCTTGGTTTCGTAAAAGAAGGAGGAAAAGATTATTTGTTTCTTTTGTCACTGTTCATTATCACAGATATTTCTACTAGAGGAAGTGGTTACTCTGGGATTTTACTGTAATCCAAGGATTTTATTTTTATTGAGCTCTTTTCCTACTACTGCACTTGATAGTACTTGTTTCAAGGTTCGACCATGTACAAAAGATGAAATGTAATAGCAATCATGTTTACTTTCTACTAAAGTATGGATTTTTTTGTGAGATTAATTTACTGGGACAATTCTCTTTGAGACCATTTTACAGCTACCATCTAATATCAAAACCCAGTGCCACAACCTTTCTTAAAAACCTGCAATCTAATTTGACACAGATAGATGTTCCAGGCTTTATATTTTTGTTAGGGTTATAGGTGAAACACTGTGTAGTTGCATAAGTGTTTCTATCTGAAGAATTTCTTTTAATTTTGAGGACTGAAATATTCTTGAACTTTCTCTCACCTTTTGCATTAACCTGGTCCCTTTACACCCTTTAATCCATGCAAATTTGCCATTCTCAGTCTTTAAAAATATCAGTATCATTAAACTGCAGTTGTTTGGCTGATGGAATATGGGTAATGGGGCAATGAACTACTAGATCTGGAAAAATTTATTGCAACTCTATGCCTGCTCAAATGGGACCATCTTTAAATCACGCAGGGTTTTTCCATATTAAAGGATTTTTCATCTCATATGTATTGGCACCTTTGAGAGCCTCTTTCAGAACTGGCAAGTATCCAGCCAGCAAAATATAGTCTGAATAGACTTCTGCTGCTCCAGGATTACTCCTGACCACCCCCAATGAACTTGTGTTATGAAACAAAATTTGAGAAGGAAATTTTGTATATAGCTGATGTTCCATAGTGCCATGTGAAAGGCTATGTACAAAGCTTCTTAGCTAACCTGCATATGAAGGAAAAAAATATGAGAATATTTTACATCATTACATCAGAGAATAGAAAGCATAATTTGAAACACTGTGATTGTTTCTATTGCTTAATCTTCTTTTGGTTTGAGAAAATGTTAGATTTTGTGTTTACATGTTAATCATTGGCCATGACATTTGAGAGGCCTGTGCAATATTGCTAGAATACAAAAAACTAAAGCAGAAGTGACTACAAAACCAGAGACTGGCCTTTTAAATTTTAGTTTTGTCACTGGTGATTGAATTTCTCAAGTACACAGGTAGTGGGGTACTTGTAGTTTAGTTCTATTTCTAGTTTGTTGGGTAACTATTACTGTTCTCTTTCAGTGCTATTTTAGGGGATTTGCACAATTTAAACACTCATTAATGAGGCTGGAAGAAAGAGTATTGACTGTTTACTAGGTTGAAATATGATGAAACAAGATAATCTTTCTTCTTCAGAAGTATATTAATACTGAAGTACTTTTTTTAGTACACCCTCCGAGAGGATTTTCGTGTTGACTCAATGTTAAGGGTTACTGCTGTGCTTTACTATTTTCTTCATATTACCTTTGTTTATTATTATCTTCTGTGACTGATGTAGATATTCCAAGGTTTCTCTGTTACAAGGATATAAGTGCTTCATGTATATTTCATAATTTTACTGAAATAACCAAACTTTCAGTCACAATCCCCCTAAGTGGAAATGCATTTTGAGGAAATCATCAAACAATCAATTTAATTTTCTAATTTTTGATTGTTTTGGAGGTTTTTTTAAATGGAAGAAATAGTGAAATTAATATTAACATTTCATCAAAATCCCCATTTTGATTTCAGAAAAACATGGAAAGCAATATCAAGTGAGAAAAAGAAAGATAGCTTTTCTTAACTGTACAGCCCTTAATGAGAATTTATGTAGGCTCAGAAAATTAAAAGTAACATAATGTTACAATCAAAACTTTTTTGTGAGCAAACCAGGAAAATTCCATGATATGAGGCCACCAAGTCACAGCTGCATTAAAATCACAACACTCTACAGTATTTTACTGACTGTTAATAGGGTTAGTTCAGAGAAAGATAGCACCCTTTGCACTGCAAATTATCAAATTAATATACAAGTCTCATCAAAACAGTTAAAAAATGTCACACAATCACTTTTTACTATCTATCTTTATCTCAGTGGTTATGCTACTTCTTTGAGTCCCAAGGTTGGCAGTCCCCATTCTCTTCAAAAAGACATAAAAAGGGTACCTTCATGAGTTGCTGGCACCCTGACTTCTTCATTAGAAGCATTATAATATCATTGATCTCTTCTTTCTCAATTTCCACTAATTTAGCACATTTTCTAATGTTTTTCCCTTTATTCTTTGTTGATTTTCACTTTGTGTTTCTATTTTTTTTTTTATTAGTATATTCCTTTTTATTCTCCACTGTTTTTTCTCTTTGATCATCTTAAAACATTTTTGACAGTCAATTGGGTTTTTTTAAATGATCTTTGCTAGGTTTCTTCAGTCTGTTCTTATTATCCCATGCCTGTGATCCTGGATACCTCATTATTATTTGCAAATCACAAATATTTCATCCTATACAGAATATTTACTTTTTAATGAGTATGTAAAATCTCTGATTCTACCACAAGATTATGCAAATATAAGCAAATATAAGTGATATAAACAAAACTGTAACAAATTAGTCAATAGTCACCCGATCACTAGAAAATTTGTTGCAGCTATACAAGCTGAATCAAAACTCCAGGCAGGAGAGGTAAATTCAGACAAAACCTGAGAAAATAATCTTGAGGCCTTGCAGAGCTTATGCAAGGTCTACAGATTGTTAGTGGCAGTGGCTATACTGAATTGCAGGGCTATGATACAGCTGTAGGAACACCCTTGCTCTTTTGTTTTGTCTCTTTTTTTTTCCACATGTCTGGAATTGTTCGATATGCATGTGAATGTGACACATGGGGATATGGTTTAGTGGTGAACAGTGACAATAGTTGGAGTAAATGATCTTAGAGGTCTTTGTCCAGTTTAAGTAGTCTTTACTTCTATCACTCTATGGTTATTACTTCCAAAGAGAAAACTGACAAGTTAGGAAGTCTAACTTTTTCTAAAGTTTTAAAGGATTAGATTTTTTTGGCTCTGCAGTGCTGTTTCTCAGGGTATATTTAGTGGTGGTGTTCTTTGTCGTTTCAGAGTTATTGCAGAATTTGAAATCTGGGCTGTTTAGGGTAAAAATAAAGAAGGCTTAAGGAAAAAAGAAGCAGGGAAAAATCTATGGAGAATGTTCCTAAACCAAAGGGAACTCATGACTAGGAGCTACAATACTTGAATTTAGCTGTTAGGGTAGACTTTACATTGTCTGGGAAAGCTGAGAATGCCCTTGTTAGGGTGTGGTGGTTTCACACCAGCCAGCAGCCCAGCAACTGCTCAATCACTCCCCCACCAGCAGAATCTGGAAGGGTAAAGACGGACTTGGAAGGGTAAAAATCAGAAGATCCATGGGTTGAGATAAAGACAGTTTAATAGCAGAAGCAAAAGCCATACACACAAGCAAAGTATAACAATTCACTGCTTCCCTCTGCCATCTCAGGGAGAGCAGGGCCCCATCACTTGTAATGGTGACTTGGAAACTCAAACACCATCACTCCAAACCTTTCCTGCTTCTTAGTTTTCCCAACTTTACATACTGAGGATGATGTCATATGGTCTGGAATATACTTTGGTTAATTGGGGTGACCTTTCCTTCCAACATCTCAGGCATCTCCAGTCTCTTTGCCAGGAGCAGTGGCAGTACATAAAGAAGAAAAGGTCTTGGGTCTATGTAAATCCTGTTCAGCAATAACAAAAACATGTCTATTTTATCAATCCTGTGTTCAGCACAAGTCCAAAACTCAGTCCAATACCAGCCACAGTGAAGAGAATTAACTCTACCCCAGCCAAAACCAGCACATAGGATCACATCCTTTCCCCTTTTCTTGAAATCCAAACAGAATACCTGTCATTTCCATAGAAATTTTGATGTACTGCATGGTATGCTACATGTATACAGACTCTGGTACAGTCTGAATAACACTTTCCCCATTTTCATGATGTATTTTAGAGCCAGAGGAAGTGATATTATTGTAAGTCTTCATACTAATAAAGATGGTTTATCCAAGCCTGTTAGGACAAAATGAGCAAGATTGTTCTAAGTACTACTGCAGATAGCACTATCAGTCTTAGGTTTATCTTTCCCTAATGCAGTGCCAAAACTAATCATTTTCCATACAGCTAACATACTAACAACAAGCAGACACTAAGGAAATATGCTTTTAGAACAGTAAGAGTGTCAAAACAGTATTAATTAGAAACTTATTTTGCAGATAAAATTGCTGCTTTAATGAAGTGAGTTCTTAGTTGTTCAACTTAATATTCAAAGATTTAAAAAAGTTTAAACAGCTCATCTGAGGCACCATAATATGGGTTCAATTCAATATAATTTCTGTTGTTACCACAGTAAGAATAACAAATAGATCATTATGTACAAATAACCCCCAACTATTTAATTGCTGGCATCTCAGTGATGGAAAGGAAACACATTCTTCAAAGAATATATGTCTGTTAAGTGCTGATTTCTCTTAAGTTAGGTTAAGACAGTGTTTCAAGGGCACAAACTTATTTTCTTACGTAAAGGGAGAAAATAATATCTATAAGTGAAGTAATAAATATATTATCTCAATATTTCACTGTTACAACAGAAAGTGCAGCCTTTTAGTTCACTCTTCTGAATTCATTCATATCTAACCTTGATGAGGGTAAATCCATTAACAAGGAGAGGTTATTCTCTGCGAACAATTCTGTTCTTCCTCAGTGAAATTCATGGCTGCTGTGGTAAGTACAGAATAATAATAGGCAATGGAAAAAAGTATTACGGTTGTTTGCAGAAGTCAAACATCAAGGTGCTTTTAAAGTGAACCTTTAAGTTATTATAAAAGAAGTTCTATAGCATCAGTGTAATTTGTTGTTTCACAAAGGCTTCCATCACCCAACAATATCTGTTTTTCCTTTTTAACTTTAGTCATATTGTAAATCATGTTTATAGGAAGGAGAGTTCTTTATTAGTTTTGAGGCAGATGATGGTCAGTAGAAGTAATCCTCTGGGCAAAATTATTCCCAGGCTCAGCTTAAAACATGTTTTGATTCATTTGTTATATTCTCAGTCTGTTTGCAGACCTCCTGCTGACATCAGTAACAAGCAATGTACTGAGAAAAACACAGAGCTTTGAAAATGAGATGTTATTTGTGTTTGAAAAGAGTATTCTAACATTTTTTCTCTGTACTAATGCTGTCACATTTTATATGCAGCTGTGGGATTTGCTGTGGTTTTATATTTTGGCACCAGCCTGTAATGTGTGTGCTATCATGCTGTACACTCAGGGAAAAAAACCCAACATGGTAATACTACATTTGCACCCGGCTTTATGGTCTAATTAAGATAAAGGATGTTTTGAATTCCATAAATATCAACCAAACTACAGAAAAGTGTGTCAATGTTGCTCAATGCTTTTGAAAAAGAGTTGTCACTTAGCAGCCTGTCCTTTGCTTAAATGTAGGAAAAAAGCCTTCAACAGATCTGGGAAAAAAGTGCTCCCTGCAAGGGATCAAGCAAGTGAAATATGATACTAGACTTCAATTCAGTGATCCACTTCAGATTCTTTTAGATATCATGGGTTATTAAGTAACCAAATTATATTCAAGTAATGCAGCACCTGCTTCATCAAGCTACAGAATATGGAATTAGATATATACCACTTCAGCTTCACTGATTTGATTATGTAGTAGAGAGAGAGACTGGTGAATATACATTAATCCTATGAATTAAATCAAGAAAATTAGCTGAAGATATTCCTAGGGGCCTATTTGGTGTCTGTTTGCATAAAATGCCAAATTACCCGCTTACTAAAATCACTTTTTTTTTTTTCTTTTCCAATGAGAAATGGAATGGAACTGAGTTTACATAGGAATTTAAGCAGCAAAGTAGAAATTCAAACTAGAAATCCGTTAGTTCCTGGCTCTTACAACAGCCAATACCAGATTATTGAAATACAAGAATAAAGCAAGTACACATATTTTCCCTCCATGGTTCCTAATATGGAGTAAAGACACTATACTATTTGTTTATGTTAAATTACCTGGGTTGGACTTTGCTTCCATCATTATTTTTTGAAAGAGTTTGCAATATTTTTCTGGTCACTTCAGTATACTTTATAATGCATGCAAGTATGATGTAATGCTGCACATACTGAAAAGCATTTCCTTTTTGATGGCTTGAAAAATTCTTTAGGATAATATCACTGATGTTTTCTTGTTCTTATGAGAAATAATAAGAGTCAAATAAAGCCTATGCATTTTTTAATCCATGCCATTACTAATTCTGTAGATTTGTAACACTGTTGTCTGTTTAGGAGTCTGAATTATTCAATCTTTTCATGGACACAGACATTCCAGTATTTCTAACCATGATTTTGTCCTGTTTATAGCCTTTCTGTTGGTGCTGGATGTGTATTACATGCTATTTTCTCTACAAGTTTAAACAAATAATTTAAGATGCAGAAGTTTATGCTTCAGGCTTTTCAAATTAACTGAGATTAACTCCATACAAAATGATTTAATTTCAATGTTAAGTATGGACTGTCTTATCTCAGTCTGAAATTGTGACTGTTTTCTTCTTACTCTGAGTCTAGCCATTACCATATATAAAAAAGTCTTGTTAATAATTTGCTGAAAATTTTCTAAGCAATTCTGTTTTCTATACTATCTCTGATTAATTTATAAGTAATATCAGAATTGAATTTTTTTTTTCTATTGAAGTAAAATATTAGTGAAGTAAAATTACTGATGTAAACAATAATAAATAATAGATGGTAAAACATGTTTGCAAAACATACAAATTAGGTTTAAGTATTCCTAGCACTTCAAAAGGTTTTGATCTGTAGAGAAATACATTTTCATCCTCAGGGAAATCTTTACAATTCACAGTAATTTTCATTTTTGGTTGAAGACAAAATGGAGTTTTCAAGGAGAGTGATGAATGGTAAACACAGAATGTTTAGAAAAGCCACTGTCCTGGTGTGGTTAGCACACATGGCCCAAACCCAAGATTCAGATTCTGTTGAAATTATTCAAAATAGATACTTGAAATTTGTTCTCTGGAGCCAGAATAACTAATAACCAAAAAGCTTTATGTGGATTATAGATGCCTCACCTGTTTTGAGCAGCCTTTTCCCTTGAAAATGAAAAAAAAAAATCCTACTTCTTTGTTACAGTCAGTGCATTTCAGCAAGCAGTTTAGAGTTCCAAAAAATGTTTTATCAAAAAAAAAAAAAAAAGAAAAAGAAATTGTTGCTAAAGACATTTTCTCTTCCCCTCATTACCTGCATGAGAGAGCACTCACTCTGCTGCTTTGTATTCTCCCCCGCTCTAACAAATCATCACATGCTTTGAATTTTTCACATTCTGATTTATTTGCACTACCTAATACCATCTCTGGTTTATATTTTGGTTGCAGGTTTCTCTTGGACTTCTACATGCCCGAGCTACTCATATCCTCTGGCCTCCACAGCGCTGGCAGAAGTTACAGCCGATGCTCCCTCCGGAGCGCAAACCACTCCAGAGAGAGCAGGAGTGATCTCAGTGTTCAGACAGCAAAACGCTGACCTGAAGTTCAGCCACAAAGAGTTGCAGTGGTTGTACCATCACCTCTAAGAGCTTTGCCAAGTGCTTTGACATCAGTGTCGTATCAACAAATACATGTGACATCTTAATGTTACAATGCTGCCAGAAATTCTTCATGTTTCTTTCATTTGTTTGTTCTGTTGTTTGGTGGGTTTTTAAAATCTCCAGCATTAGGGCATTGGATATTAATTCAGTTTGAAATAATTGGTTATAGAAGGACTGAATGTCCATTTTTTGTCTGGAAGCAGTAACGTGCTTGGCTTGTTCTGTACCTGTGCTTCTCTGGACAAGAAGCCATTTGAACCTTCAATAAACTGTTGGTGATCTTTTACATTCAGCTTGTTTCTTTTGTGACTGCATGGAAACTTCATTAATATTGATTGCATATGAAAAAAAGAAAAAAAACACCCAAAACATATATACTTTGGATTGTCCTATAATTACTAGTAATGAATAATCAATACTTCTATAGGTGAAAAATTTTTAATACAGCTTATTTCTATTATTGAACTGAGTACATATTATTTATTTTTATTTTCTCTGTCAGGATAAAAAAAATAATTCTATATAAATATTCCCTGTATATCTTTCTGAATTAGATAGTCAGTCAAAATGTACAAATTATGTTACGTTATCTGAAGGCAGTGTTTAATTAATTTTTCTAGTAGAGTAAATCTTCATTAGTACTGGTTGCCACATTTCTTTGAAACTATGTAATTAGATAAGAAATATGTGATTAATATTCAGTATATAGTTAATATTATAAATATACTCTGTGAATAGGCAGCAAAGCTTCTGCACACATTATAAGTGAGAAGAACTTGGAAAATGACACATTTTCAATGAAAAATCAATATGAGTCAGCTTATGTTCATATTTATTGAATTTTACTTTATATAGGCTAGTACTAAAACAAATTTACCAAACTGCACAAAAAAATCTTTTAATATTTTCAGCTAAAAACATGCAATGATCAGAACTTCAGGCAAGATTAAAGTAAGTCTACAACTCTTTGAACAACATATCTGCCTTGTGAGTTAGATGATAGCCTCCATCACTATGAAAACTATCTATTACTATCTAACTTTTTCCTTAAATACTCCAGCTCTCTAGACTCTCTGAATACTTTGTTGTCAATGTGTCAGGATCTTTCTTTGTTCCAAAAAGGTGTTCTACAGGTCTCTGAACTCTCCCAATTAAACTAATGCAGTTTGTTTCAGTATTGCAGTAAATTCAGAATTATTCAGGGACAGAAGGAAAGTCCAGGGAACTACGTGCCTATAAGCCTGCCCTGGGGAATGTTGTGAAACAGATTATCTTGAGTGTGGTCGCATGTCCAACCAGGGGTTCAGGGTGAGAGTTTCACAGTTTGATGGCTCCTGTAATAGACACAAAGGAATTAAATTGTGGTGTTATTTGGCTTCCCACAGGTTCCATTTTTCCTTTGGGCTCCTTTGCCTGTGTGCAGACCTGCTCATTATCACATAACTTATACAGGCTATGAAAGTTTAAATGTCCCAAGCGTTCAACTGTGACATGCCTCAAAGAACATTTATTCACCTATATTTGCACACATACATTTATAAATATTTATGCATTCGTATGGAGATACATGTAGTATATACATGGTGAAATGATGGAATAGAGAATATGCCTTTTAAATCTGAAGATGGTTGTAAAGACTGATTAACTTTGGAGAATGGCGTTAGAATGCAGTGATCTGAATTTGATAATGATGAACAGAGAGTCTGGTGCTGTGCTCATGTACATGCTGGATTATGTTAAAAGAAAATTTGGATATTATAGTGGATTTTAGTTGAGCATAAGGCAACAATATGCTGAAATAGGAAAATACAGTAAATTCACGAATACAAGCCGCACTGAGTATAAGCCGCATCTCTGGGTGTTGGCAAATATTTCGGTTTTTGTCCATAGATAAGCCGCACCCGAATATAAGCCGCTCTGTTGTTCGCAGCGAGGACCCGCGTGCAATTAGTAACAGAACCGCGGGAGGGCGGGGTTTACTGGCTGAGCTAAGGCTGTGCAGGCTCGGCCCGCTAGGGGCCGCTGACGGGGCCAGGTGGCCCAGCCCGGTGCTGCCGCTCGGGGCCGGCCGCCACTGCCACTGGGCTCGGTCACCTCGGGTCGGCGCTGCCCCGCAGTGGCAGGCAGGGACGGAGCTTCCCCCGCTCCTACGGCAGCGGCGGCGGGCGGGGACGGAGCTTTCCCGTGCCCGTGGCGCCGGCGGCGGGCGCGGACAAAGCACCCCGCCTCCTCCCCGAGCCGCGGCAATGGCGGCGCGCACTTCCCACCCCCCCCCGGGCCACGGCAATGGTGGCGCGGGGCTCCCGCCGGCTCCCTGAGACGCGGCAATGGCGGCGCGCACTTCCCCCCCCCTCCCCGGGCCGCGGCAATGGCTGCGCGGGGCTCCCGTCGGCTCCCGGAGCCGCGGCAATGGCGGCGCCCCCCCCCCTCCTCCCCTGGGCTGCAGCAGAGGAGGAAAGAGAGCTCTCCCGCCTCTCTCCCCGCCCCCCGTGCTGCCTGCAGGGAGCCAGGGCAACACGGTAACACTGTAACAATTGCAAAATGCCAGCTTTTACTGGCCGGTGCTTGGCTCGGCACTCTGGCTGGCACGTCTGGGGTTGTAAATGTCAGAAAATTATTCACATATTAGCCGCACCCGACTATTAGCCGCACTTCCGGGTTTCCACCAAAATTTTTGTCAAATTGCTGCGGCTTGTATTTGTGAAATTACTGTACACACTTTGAAAAGAGCAGTACAGCTGTAAATACAGCAAACAATATTCCTTCTACATTAATGTATGGCATGATTTTAGGCACCAGATACAAAAAAGAAAAAAAAAAAAGGATAACTGGAATATTTAGAAAGACACAACAAAACTAGAGAGAAACCAAAAAAATATAATCTTTGAGGAATGTTGGAAGGACTTGGGTTTATCATTTAGTCTTCAGAGTCTGAGACAGTCTTCAAAATCATGAAAGATTACTGTGAAGTGCAAGACAATCATTGGTTCTGCAAGTTTGTTATGTGTGGGAGCAGAAATAATAGACTTATAATGCAACATTTGGACTCTTAGATTAGACGAAGAGAAAGAAATATTTTAATTATAGAATATAATGAAGCACTTGAATAGATTATTTTTATTGCAAGACTATTTTTTAGTTTTTAATCAAGCCTGTTGAAGACAGAAGGATGGATGAACTAGACCTGAGGTCCACATCAGCTATTTTATGCAGTATCTGATTAGATCTTCTGTGCTTGGTAAACTTGGTAGTGCCTTTGATGCTGGGCAGGCAGTTGCATCAATATCTAATTCCTTTACACTGATAATTATGGTTCTTTAGATTAGATTTTTTAGCATAACAGTATTACAGTACCCCTATGTACTGCTTTCCTGTAATAAGCATCCAAGGAACCAGTTTCCTGTAAAAGAAGCTATTTTACTTCATACTGTCATCATATTAATGTGCATGACATTTTACATTATCATGTAGGTTGATGAATAGAAATAGTTCAATGAAATCATAAGTATAATAGGTAATTCAGTATCCAGAGCATGAAGGGCAAACCTTTCCTTTCAAGGCAGAAAGGACCAAGATTGGCACACATGAGCACATATTTAAGGGTGTTGATATTTAATTGATATATTTGGGTTTCAAGCTTCTAATGTGAAACACATAATGAGAAACCTGTTCTGGAAGTAATGAAATAAGTAGCAAAATTCTCATGGTCATCATGATTAGTTTTCTAAGGCCTCTTCACAGGCCTTCTGGTTTTTGGTGCTGGCTTATATCTGTAATGCGATAAGGTATGATTTCATGGGAGTTAAATAAGAATGAACACAAGTAAAGAGTAGGACACTAAGAAATATAAGGATGATAGGATATTTTAAAGCTTGATTTTTTAAAATGTTTTAGGAGTCACATAAACACCTTCCTGTGACCTGAGAGAGAGACTAGACTGCCAGACTGCACTTATAGAGCGAAGAGAGGGTTTGGAAAAATACCAGGAATTGATACTCTTAGCAGACATGCACAACTATGTCTGAAAGAGTGACACAGCAAAGCTATGTATCTCAGCAGCACAGCCTCATGCAGAAAACCAAAACACCAACTGAGAAAGTGGAAAGCTGGTGTAAGTAAAGAATGATCATCTAATGAATCTAAGGATCTTCAATTGGGTTGTCAGGATTTCCTGTGGCAAGGAAACATCATAGCACAGATGTGCTGAGCTTCATTTCTTCCATCTATTCATCCTTTAGAGTAACACACCTAGTTGATGCAACATGAATACTGATAATCTGTCATTGCATGCACAAAGCACTAGCTGTTCAGGTCTGAAGCAATTGCAAAATGGATAATTTAGTGCAGAACCATCCAAGGAGAAAAAGGAAAAGCCAGGAAAATAGATTGTGCTTTAGTAAATAGTTTACACTGCCTGGATCCTCAGGTATTAACACTGATGAAATAACACACCAGACATTGCAACCACAACCAAGATATATGAACTCAAAGTACCACAGTACAGTCAAGTGATGACAGATATCGGCTCTTCCTATGCAGAACTAAATTTTCACATATCTTTTTCATTCCTTTAGATTTGTTTATCATGCAAATCAGACAGGAATCTGAACACTTCCAGCATATTACAAGTAGGTCAGCTGTCAGAGCTATCTTTCTGTAGTTGTGTTGCTCAGGTGTCTAGCAGCTGATGAACCTACATGCTGTTGTGCAACTTTGGTCATACTTTGGTATTTTACTATAATGTGGAATAATTCTCTCACTTTGGATTATTTCACTATCACTACTATTATGATCAAGAAAATTATTACTTTCTTCCTTTCCATGCTGACATGGTCTATATTTACCATGGTCTATTTAGCATCTTATCCATGGTCATAAGATACCCAGGATACATTTGGAAAGAAATCACAGAATTTCCCAGATCACAGTCTACCTATTTATTGTCTGTTCTTTACTGCCAGTCATTTACTGTCAGACATTACCTTGCCAAGTTAATGAAAAAATGTACAATTTATGATAACAAATACAAATCTTAATGAATTTAAAAGATCAGTGAAAATTAAAATTCTGAGTAGACAGCTTAGCCTTTCACAATGATATGGTGAGAGGAAAATATGAGTCTTTAGAGCTGGAGTTTCCTGTGGCATTATAAGCTCATAGAATATGTAATGTAACCATAATAGTGGCAAATATCCTAGGATATATCCTTCCAAAAATACCCTATTTCACCCCAAACCACTGAATTTGCGTAAATAGCATGCAGCAGCCCTTTCTCACCATCCTATAGAGGCTATGCTTTTGTGAAGAAATAAATTGAAGTCATTGAAAAAAACTAGAGGACAAAGGCTGCAAGATAACCACATGGCAGTGGCTGTGGGGATAGACTGGGAATTCCAGAGGTGGCAGAGCTGAAGTTCTCATCACTACATCTATACTTCTTTTCAGTAACTCCCTTGTGTGAATTAAACACTCAGACTATTAAATCTGGTACCACAACTACGAATTTAATATCAACTAGTGTTTTCCAGTGGTTTTTAATTAAAAAACTAGTGTAACCTATTGTGGAACTTCTAAAAGTACACCTCATGACCCTGAATGCTGTGGGATTATTTGTTTGGTTTTTAGTTTGTGAAATAAAAGATAAACCAGAAGCTGATCTATGCAACTGTACCTCAAGAGACTTTTAAACAGAACATTACACAGAAAATATTTCCAATACTTAAACTATGTCATCATCCAAATATTTTCTTGATTGAAATTCATTACCTGTGTTATTGGATGAGGGTTCACCTTTGGAAGATTCAGTAGTTAACACCCCAAAGGTGTTTTTAAAACATTTTAAAAATGCAGCAGCTGTATCTGCATAGCTGGTTACCCCAAACATACAATGAAGAAAGCTTTAATTAAAAAAAATATTGGATTTGTGATAACTTGTTGGAGCTATATTAACCCACCATATTATGCACTATCTTCCTCTACCATCCCACTCACAAATGTCTCAGCATTTTATTTAACATCTAACCTTTTCTCATATCCTCCTATTAAATGTCAAAATTGAATTTTACATCCTTTGGGAGCTAAGCATACCATACCCATATTTTTTTCTCACACACATTTCAATTAATGAATGAAACGTAGAACAGCTTTTTTTTTTTTTTTTCCCCAATCCCCAAAATTTCATCCAATTGATTACAAGTATAAATCACACAAATGGTCCTGTTTTCTGTAGGACTTGATTGCCTCAGGTTCTAAGATCAGGCTATAGTACTTAACTTTCTAACCTGCTTTTGATGAGCCTGTAATTAAAGAAATGCTTTTCCTTTATTCTCCTTTCTTCCCTCATTATGAATAGATGGTTTCTAAATCTGATATGAAATATCTTAAGGGTTTAGATAAGTAGTCCATTTGTCCAGTAACCTGTTCCTGACAGAGGTTAGTAAGTTATACTTCCTATAATGAAGAGTTTGGGTTAACCTCCCAAAAGGGAAATTACTTTTCAGCCCCAGGCAGTTCATGTTATTCCCTGGGGCATGAAAGTTTAAATTTCTTACTTATCTTATATCCTTTTCTAATGTAACTGATCCACTATCTGTATAAGTGTTCAGTGCTCTCTTTAACAACGTCTGAGAAGTCTGTTTGTAAACAGAAAACAGCTGAATAAAGTCTGAAAGTTTTATCTTTAACTTCTGTTTACTTGCGCTATCCCCTATGTTAAATTGGGAGCAATTATGGTTGTTGGCATTGTAACCATATTACAGTGGTAGCAACTAAATTAAAAAATCAATTATATAAGGAAGTGAAGTAATTTTATAATACAGTAATACCTAGTAAGTTCAACAAAAACAGAGGTTTCTGTTCTCTCTCTACAATTAGCTAAACTTTATTTGGGTCATAGACCAGCACAATTCCAAAGCTCACATAAAGTCTTCAATAACCACATGCCAAAAGTGAAAGTGCCTGTTCTTCAGTGGTTTAATTTTTAAAGCATTTTGAAAATCAGGTGTTTTGTTTTAAGTCATCTGAAGTGAAGAACCTGACATGCAAAATCACTAGTCACTATTGAAAATCGGTGCAAGGTCATGATCATAATTTGAATATATTTCCTCTTTTGATAACTGACTTAAAAGAAAATTATTTCCTCCACATTTTCTCTATTAATAATCCATATTTTAAACAGACCCTTCTCAGTAACAGACAGACCAAATTTTACAAGACATGGAAAACTCTGATGGAATTTTCTAAAAATACTTGAAATACTTTATTGCACAAGTAGATACATTGCCTCGTTAGAAAGGCAATGGAACCTTTTATGCTAAATAATTTTGTGATAAATTAATAGAATTATTTAGTAATCTAACAGTCAACACACGTTCTTGTAGCCCGTCAGTGTAGGTCCAGTGACTCTAATCTCTGCTGTGTATTTGTTTCTCTGTCTTTGTCTCTCTTACACACACACACACACACACACACACACACACACGTGTCCCCAAACACACCCATGAGACTTAATTCTGTAGGTGTCTAAAAGCTACATTCATGAAAAGTTTTAAGTGCTACAATACTTGAATTAATTAGCATCTTCAATATGAATAACCCTATTTAGCATAAGAAGGATTAGCTATGGAAGAATGTGATTTCAAAGTGTGCTGAAGAGGCCATTGTCCAAATTGTCCAAAGGTTAGTTGGTGTCTAAGGTTACATTGGTCCTTGTTAATTAAAACTGCCTGGGAAGAGTCTCAGGAGAATTAGCACTTTTTCAAAAAGCAATGAAGGGTTGGAAGTAGTTCTCAATGACCACACCTAATTTTTCTTCAGATGACGCAAATTATATCCTGAAAACTGGCAGGGGAAGAGTTTGTAGAAGTGTGCCAAGGACCGTAAGTGTCATGAGGGTAGCTACTGTTATAAGTGATTCATCTAAGCTTATTTGGAATACATAGTTCCAATAATTCAATCACCTATTTGGAAAGAAAACAATAGGGCAATTCGATCGGCAAACACTGTTCAATAACTTAAGACTTTTGAACTTCTTGCACTCATATTTAGCTTCTACTTGTTTTATTTTAGTAATCTCTGTTCGTTTTTTTTTCTTTTTTCTAGTCACAGTGCATAATTTTTATTTTCACACAATACTGATCAGTTTGACAATCATAAACTTTCCCTGTCACTTTTCCTAGTTTTCACTCTGTTGCTTAGCTACTCACCTAAAGTATTCCCTTTTTCATATGTGCTCCTTTACTTCATAGTCTTCAAAACATTTATTTTGATTTTTCCAAGAACTCTATCATGCAATTCAATTTTGAAGATATTATTAAATAATAATTCTTATATATAATATATTTAATATCATATCATATCATAATAATATTTTTAAAAATAAAAATTTAAACCATTGTTTCAGAATTTTATTCTCACAATATCTTTGAATACTGAATTTTGAAATTTACTTCTTGCATATCCATATAAGAAGACATACAGTAATTTCACGAATACAAGCCGCACCAATTTGACCAAAAGTTTGGTGGAAACCCGGAAGTGCGGCTAATATTCGAGGACAGCTAATACATGAACAATATTCTAAAAGCTGCCAACACGGAAGTGAGAGCCCGTGGCAGCCCCAAGCCAAGCTGGAGCCCGGCCGGCCCCGGCTGAGGTGGGAAAGCCTGGCAGAGGCGGGGCCAGCAGTGTGGGGGCGGGCGGCAGAGCCTGAGCCAGCAGGGCGGGGCAGGGGGGGCGGCAGAGCCCGGGCCAGCAGGGCGGGGGAGCCCGGGAGAACTGGGGCTAGCAGTGCAGGGGAGCATGGCAGAAGCAGGAAGGCCAACGGGTGGGGCTGCCTGGCAGCGGGGGAAGCCCAGCAGAATCGGGACCAGCAGCGTGGGGGAGCCCGGCGGTGTGGGGGCCTGCAGTGCCGGCCAGGGCGAGGAAACGCGGCGGCGGTGCAGACGGGAGGGGGCGGCCGGCGAGCCTGGCGGCGGCGGCGGCAGCTGGCCCGCCGGCAGGGCAAGCAAACGCGGCAGCGGGGCGGTGCTGACGGGAGAGGGGGACCAGCGAGCCCGGCGGCGATGGCAGCCCTGCTGGCCGGGCGAGCAAACATGGCGCGGGGCGGCCGGCGTGCCTGCCAGCGGTGGCGGCGGCTGGCCCGCCGGCAGGGCGAGTAAACGCAGCAGCGGGGCGGTGCTGACGGGAGAGGGGGGCCAGTGAGCCCGGCGGCGGCTGCAGCACCACCCGGCCGGCCCCGTCGGCAACCATGAGCGGGCCGAGCCTTCCTGGCCCCGCCCCGAGCCAGTAAATCCCGCTATGCCGCGATCCTGTTACTAATTGGCCAATTTGTGAAAGCTGCGCACGGATTCTTGCTACGAACGAAAGTGCGGCTAATATTCGGGGTGTGGCTTATCTATTGACAAAGACAGCAACATTGTCGAGGCACCGGAAGTGCGGCTTATACTCCGTGCGGCTTGTATTCGTGAAACTACTGTAATTGTCTTGTTACATGATGGACCTTAAATTGACGTTCTTCATCTCAGTATTGATGTATCAATAAAAGAAAATGCTGCAAAGTTGAAATCCATCTGGTGCATTCAGCAAATCAAACTGAGATTTAGAGCACAGTTGGAACATGACGGGGATAAAAAGCTCATTGATGAATACCTTGCTTAAACAAGGTGGTCCTTGTCTTCAAGTGTATCTACTACTTCAGCTCAAGATTCCTTGTTTTATTTTTTTATATGTGACCATTTCTTGCCTTTACCTACACAAAGTGATTCGAAAAAAGTGCAACAGGTTTGGTTGGTTTTTTTAAAGGCAAATTACCTTTTTTGACAGATTTTGCCTTTCATGATTGGAATTAGATAGTGACCAACTGGAATGTCATTGAGTCATTTAAATTCTGAAAGAAAGAGAACAGACTGGTCAGAAATGCAGAGTTTGTAACAGTGGCTGGGTCGAAACCAAAACATTTTCTGAATGTGGTTAAACAGGACATTGACCTGTAAGTCAGTCTATAAACATATTGTTGAGATATAGAACAGGCCAAGGATTTGAACTCTAACAAGAAGTTTGAATTAACTGAAGAGTCAGCTGGGTACATTTTTGAAGAAGGAATTAATTGGAGGGCAGACTGAGACAAGGGTTAAGAGAGGTCTTGTATGGATTGGTTTGATTTTTTTTTAGATGAAAATGAATTAAGTTAAAAACCCCAACTTGAACGATAAAAAGATTTAAGACTCAGTGTATAACAGGGTTTCATGCTTTATGTATTCCTATGCTGTGTTCCTGATCAATCTCAGTTACACTGACAGAGTTGTAAGTGCCTCTAAAGCAAATCAGATACTGTAGGTAGAATGGAAATTATTCAACATGACCAAGTAGTTTCTTTGAAAAATATCTATCCCTGGCCTGCAAGTGCTCAAAATCAATGCTCAATGCTCTGTTACGGATGGCGGACAATATTGCGGGGCATATAAAAAGTATTCATGATGTTAACTTCCTTTGTCACTGGAATGTCACTGGGTTGTCAAAATGAATAAATGAAAATGTATGTATTTAGTTTAAAAATCTCTCTGTGGAGAAATGATTAAACAATGACATTTCTGTATGAATTAATGTCGGTAAAGGAAGAAATGATAAAGGAAATATTCATATATAGAATAAATATTGTATGGGTTAAGAATTCTTATGAAAAATAATAATTGAAAATTTAAAAAATTATTCTTTGTGATCATGCCCATGAAATAAGCTTTCAGAAAAAAAAAATATAAAGCATTGCTAAATTAGTTACATGCAACTATTTGTAGGTAAGCAACTCATAAGAAGGGTTATGTTCAAGAGGCCCCTCTCTGTGGGGGCTTTCTGATAAACACAATGTTGGGAATGATTTCCTCTGTAGTAACCCAGAGAAGTGGACCTGGAGATTAATGAACAAGCAATAAATCTGCATTAAAAACTGGATGCACCTCTTGGTTAACTGCAGGTAGAAATAATTTTTATATTATAAAGATACCTATTCATTTTTATCAATACATACTTTCTCATTCACTGTCAGAATCTACTAAACATAATTTACTTAAATAATTCTTTTATCATTGCAAATTGAGGGACTGCTAATACTTAGGCTTATCTGGAAGAATACTAGTATGTAGCATGTGCATTGTTTTCCTTTGCAATGCTTTAGGACTTTTTCTTCTGTTTAGGCCGCATGGAGTATGTTAGCTCAAATACACAGCAGTTAGGGAAAAGAAGCTATTTGAAAATGCCTGTGAATCTATTTATTCCAGAGTTCATTTTGCTACTACAAGCTAAATATCTATATTCAAATTTTGGTAAGGTACTTGTCTTAAAACTCAAACAGGAATAACAGATGTATTCCAAATGTGTACCAGTATTTATTCTCCCAATAAATTGCACTTTATCCAATTCATTCTTTGAAGACATTTAAAAATGTACTTGTTCTGGGAGACATTACAGGTTGGTGTCTGAATTCCCACTTGTAGGTGTGTAACCACTGTTCTCTCTTTACAAGAAAAATTGTGTAAGCAGCATTACACAAATTTCTGAATAGAAGAAACTGTATAATCAGAAAAAGACTTTGCACCATACTTTGATTGCTAGCTAAACTCTGTTCCCAAGTCATAATTTACCCATTGAGGCTAAGTCAGATAGAAATGTTTCGCTTTGATTTCTGAAAGAGGATTATTTGAGTTCTTTCCATCTCTGTTCCAGGACTTGTATAAAAGGGTTACACATGAAAAAACACCTAAAGCCTTTCAATACTTTTTTCCTGTATTGGGAATTTGACCTGCAAGATGTTGAACATCTGTTACTAGTGTTTATCTGGGATTTAAATTTGGATGGTGTGTCAATATAAGAATAGACAAGTGCAATTAAATACAAAATGTAGGGAAAATTAAGAAACATAAGCAAATTGCTTGTGTGTTACTGCTTTTACTCTCCTGCACTTCTGCTTTATTGCACTTTGAATATCATTGGTCAGATAAAAGTGAAATGATAAATATTTATATATACATATTTTTTTCTTGCCAAGTATGTGTGCCAGAGTTCCTGTTTCCTCCTGCAGCGTGCCACTTTACCTTTCTCCTTGTGCTGACAAGACCCTGCCCTATGGTACTGCTTTTAGAAACATAACTATAGGCTTGCAACTTTTCATACTTTTGCATTAATTATGTTGAACTATTTGCTTCACTGTGAGATTAAAATGGAATAAAAGCTTATTAATAACATATTTATTTTACAGTGAAATGTTTAAATAGCTTTCTGAAAACACCCCATTGTATACAATGAAGTTTTATTTAGAACACAAAAATTTAAGTCCTCACTCTCACTGACATTCATGCACAGAAAGAAAAAAACATTATGTTGAGATTGGGATTAGGGTATTAAATCAGTTTCACTCTGAACATTTTTTCATCATTTTTCAGCAGGATAGGAAATCATTCTTTTACTTCTAGTGCTTGAATTCCATAGGAAAAAGCTCAAACAGAAACATGTAATCATCTGAGACAGAAGGCTTACAAACAGTATCTTTTGCAAACATTCCTTTACTTTAGAGAAAATCTGAATATTGACCTTCTAATTTTTAATCTATATCGGATTAGGTTTTTTCCCCAATGCAAATATGGCAGATTAATGGCGCTGCACACTATAGGACAGATGACTCAAGGCTAAGGGCTGTGTGACTCTGAACAAAAGATCTATACCCTGTATGCACACCAGGTCATTACACATTTTGGAACACTGGTAGCAAAATAAAGTCACTGTTTTGACAGAAATTAAACAGGACTCATTTGGAATGAATAAGCAGATATCCCCTCTGTCCCTTCCTTGTCCATTGCCAAAAGCGATCTCTCAATCTGGTTAGCTTATGAAAGAGGGAGAGTATCAGTTTCAGATGGGTGATAGAATTCAGCAGCTGTTGGAATGGTGCATGCCAACTCTGTTAAATTGTTAGTGAAACTGCAGAGATGAAAAACATGTAGAAGTTCACATGGATTACATTCTGACTGTGCCATGACTGTCTGGTTTTGCTACTTGGATCTTGAGGAAAACCAATTTTTTGACCTGATGTTTCATAATTCTTTTAAAGTCTTTGATTCTATGAATTGCTGTGCTTTGTGAACAGTCCTTTTGAAGGCCCTGATTAGTAAGTCAGCAGTATCCAGTCCCATTATATGAGAATGTTTTGTCTCATTGGGCAAAGATATTTGCTGAAATATTTTGTGCTTTTTGAAAAATAAGTTAAAATAAGTTCATAATGGTTCTAGTAGTGTGAGTGATGCCATGTTAATGGACAAATTTAATGTCAGTTATCAGCAAGTGTTATTTCATATTCTTGAAACCTGTAAATGCAAAAAGATCTGCAGATATCCCATTGACCACTATTGTCTTTGTACAAATCACAGTGACCTCACAGTCTAAGAAAAAAGCCCAAGGCCCAGAAATTGTGCATCCCACAGGACAGATTGGCATTGTGTAAGTCCCCCACAGTGTCCACTAAAAATGTGTGATACAAGCTGCCAACAAGTTTTCTTATCTTGGTAATGAAATGTGGTGATTGTTGATGATATCACAAAATGCATCAACTTGACTAGCAACATTTTGGTAAATTATGGTTCCAGCCACTGAGTTCAAAATTAGTTTTTGAATGGGAATATTATGCTGTTGTTGTCATAGTTTTATGGCTTCAAGATTTGGACAGATTGCTATGTAAATGCCTAATACATTTCCACCTATGCTGTTTTCAGCAAATTCCTGATGTCAAGTGGTAAAATAAATAGAACTGAAGCTGTGCAGATTTGTAAAAGCTTTGACATTGACACTCTAATCATATCTCAAATGAGAAAGCAATGTCATGGAGTTCATGTGCCCGAGGGAAGCATCCCATTGTTTTGATAGAAAAACAAAGATGCAGAACTGGGTGGTTGAAACATTGGGAAGATTATCTGAAGGATAATCTTAAAGTATCTGAAATAATCATATCTAAAGACAAACAGTGATGGCATCAAGTTCTGTAATTCTAATGACCTTGAGGAACATATTGCTGCTCATACACTGAGCTAAAAAGTCTTCAGTGTAGAACAGCAGAAGAAAATAAGAACAATTCAAAACATAAGATTATTCAGTTCAAAATAAGATCAGAAAGCCCACAATTCACTGATGCCTTCAGGCTGTCCCAGGTTTTGCCTGTGACACATCCACAGGGTACTAAACCTTCCAACTGGTATCACTCTCATCCTAAAATTCATGAGTGAACTTTGGAAGGCAGGTGCAGTTTCATGTGTTGATGACAAGGGAGAGTTTGTTTCCCCTGCAATAGTATGAAGTGAGATGTTCTCAACTCCCTCATGGATGACTCTTAACTGCTCCAGAGGATTTATTGTCTGCTATTTCTCTATTTTTCTAGCATGAAAATGGGAAAGGTCAGATTTACTCCTGAAGCAGAATTCACATTAGTGAACTTTAATGAGAGGGTGTTAGTACTTGAGTATTGTGTTATTCAGGAGCTTTTCATATTCAAAGGCAGAACAAAACCAGAAATTTAAGCTCTGTAAGACTAATTATAAAATGCATAACTACAGCACACTTTAAGGCAAACTTTCTATAATTAGGAAAGATGAGTTGCTGTCTTTTCATGCAATAGTCATGATGCTATAAACTCTGTACTTCACATGCAGTCTTCCTAAAGCATTAATGCATGATCACATCATTGCATGTGCTTTCATATCCCTTTAACTGCTACATCTATTATATGCAGCAGAATGTGTAGAAAACGGAACATATACCTTTGAAATAATGCATTAGTATAATAAATGGATGTCTTTTCTCCTGTGTCTAATCCTGGAGGCCAGAGGTGCGATATTTTGAGTTGTTCTCTTTATTCTCTCCCACCATCTCGTAGCATTTCAGGGGTCTTCACCAGGGGCTGGAGGGGAATCTCAACTTTCACCCCTCTCTACTGGCTGCGACTGCCTAGTGATTTTTTCCCTTCTTAAATCTGTCATTCCAGAGGCCCTATCACTGTTGCTGATGGGCTCAGCTTTGGATAGTGGTGGGTCTGTCTTGGAGCTGACTGGCATTGAGTCCATCCGACATGTGGTAACTTTTCACAGATGACATCTTTTTAGGACCTGTGCTACAAAAATATTACCAAATATTCTGAAAACATTCTTGTTTTCAGAATAGAGGAGGGTGAGGTTAAGTGGGCCAAAATTCTGTATCTCTGAGTAGGTTGCAGAAAGCCCTTCATTTGCTTTGGGTGATGTGTTTCTGATTTTTATAGGAAGGGATATTGCACAGATGTTTTTTTCCATTCTGTTCTTTGTAGATAGAAGAGGTCTTTAAAGCTTCAGAAGTTGACACTGACATAGAAGATAGCACACCTTGTTGTCTTTTGCTTATATCTGAAAATAGATCTTCTTTAATCCACCAACACGCTAATCTTTTCTCTTTTTTTTTTCTTTTTCTTTTTTATTTTGGGGAGTGGGCATGACAGCTGTTTAATCTTCAGCAGACTAACATTCAGCAGATGGATTAGAATTCTTATCTTGCTAAAACCAGCAACATCAGAAATCAATATATGAGTGACTTCCTGAAGTAATATTTCAAAGCAGAACAGAGTTTTCATAAGTTTATAGAAATGATCCTAACTCTTAAAGATGTGTCTGTGAGGTGATATGGAGAAATTAATACAGTTCAAGTTTTATAAAGTCATGAGGGGTGAAAATTTCAGCCCAGGCACCACTGCAAATGGTCTTTTGCTTACAGACTTTGACAGCCATAACTAGATTTCATTTTAATAAATGGGCTCTTAGCTTTTTTACTTTCTTTAATTCTACATCAGGCACAATTAATTAAATGCAAATCATCTTTTTCAATCATCAGGTTGTTCTAGATGGAAAATACATTTACTTTAACATGGGGAAATAACGACATGTCTTCTATACCGAATTTCTATAAAAACCCTAAAATGTCTTTTATAGACAAATTTAGGCCCCTTGCATGTAGGGAGCCCAGCTCCTGAAAGTAATTAATGGAATGAGAGTGCATGTGTAGGGAAGCTGACACACAAAAGCTCAGTAAGCACTCAGTGAGTGTTCTTTGGAATAGTTGAGCCTGACCTTTGTCTGCTGTAGTTCCACTCATATAACAGGAACTTTAACAATGTATACAGGGTGAGAATACAGTCCACATGTTTATTAAGCCTTTCTTCCACAGTGGAAACAACTAGGCACCCAACAGAAGTAAATCAATGTAGTTTCACTGAAATCTATGGAGACATGATGATTTTAAGAAGCAAAGACCTGGTCTTCATACCTCTCACGAATGCTTTCTCTTTGATGTTATTGTCTTCATCTATTTATGAAATTCATATACAGTAATTTCACGAATACAAGCCGCACCAATTTGACCAAAAGTTTGGTGGAAACCTGGAAGTGCGGCTAATATTCGAGGGCGGCTAATACATGAACAATATTCTAAAAGCTGCCAACACGGAAGTGAGAGCCCGCGGCAGCCCCAAGCCAAGCTGGAGCCCGGCCGGCCCCGGCTGAGGTGGGAAAGCCTGGCAGAGGCGGGGCCAGCAGTGTGGGGGCGGGTGGCAGAGCCCGGGCCAGCAGGGCGGGGAAGCCCGGGAGAACTGGGGCTAGCAGTGCAGGGGAGCATGGCAGAAGCAGGAAGCCTGGCGGGTGGGGCTGCCTGGCAGCGGGGGAAGCCCAGCAGAATCGGGGCCAGCAGCGTGGGAGAGCCTGGCAGTGCGGGGGCCTGCAGTGCCGGCCAGGGCGAGGAAACGCGGCGGCGGTGCAGACAGGAGGGGGCGGCCGGCGAGCCTGGCAGCGGCGGCAGCGGCTGCCGCCCCGCCGGCAGAGCCTGGCAGCAGTGGCAGCCCTGCCGGCCGGGCAAACAAACATGGCGCGGGGCGGCCGGCGTGCCTGCCAGCGGCGGCGGCGGCAGCCCGCCGGCAGGGCGAGTAAACGCAGCAGCGGGGCGGTGCTGACGGGAGAGGGGGGCCAGCGAGCCCGGCGGCGGCGGCAGCCCTGCCGGCCGGGCGAGTAAACGCAGCAGCGGGGCGGCCGGCGTGCCTGCCAGCGGCGGTGGCGGCTGGCCCGCCGGCAGGGTGAGTAAACGCAGCAGCGGGGCGGTGCTGACGGGAGAGGGGGGGCCAGCGAGCCCGGCGGCGGCTGCAGCACCACCCGGCTGGCCCCGTCGGCAACCATGAGCGGGCCGAACCTTCCTGGCCCCGCCCCGAGCCAGTAAAGCCCGCTATGCCGCGATCCTGTTACTAATTGGCCAATTTGTGAAAGCTGCGCACGGATTCTCGCTACGAACGAAAGTGCGGCTAATATTCGGGGTGCGGCTTATCTATTGACAAAGACAACAACATTGTCGAGGCACCAGAAGTGCGGCTTATACTCCATGCGGCTTGTATTCGTGAAACTACTGTATTTCAAATTTGCTTTTCTCTCTTTGTCTTTCTGCAGTAACAGTTTCAAAACGTGAGCACCTCCACCCTCTCTGACTGCCACCACTACAGCACTGTTAAGGCTGGCAACTTCCAGGCTAGAGGTTTCTTCCATTGCTTCCTGTGGACACTTTCCACCATTGCCACAGGGCTGCTGGCAGGACTGCTGAGAGTTCTGAGTGTGACTGTGTTGTAAACACAATATCAGATCTGTCATGAACTGCCTGATGAAGCCTTCTACCTTTATCAGGTGCAGCACAAGACATTCAGTCAATGGAGTACATGGCAAAAAAAACTTTGAAGCCTTATTAGAATTTTCAGACTACTAGAAAGCCCTGCACTGAAACAGTAAAGATGTGTTAATCACCACAGACCTCCTAAGGCACTGATGGTTGTATTGAAAAAAGTCTTGGTATCTTTGGGTTGGTTTGTGAAGCATCTCATCTTTAAGGGGTTATTTGCAGCCATTTTCTTAACAGTCTGCACAGATCCATCTTTGGAGTGGATGGAGAGTATGCCAAAAGGCTAAAGAGTCTCTGCCTTTTGGTTTTGCAACCAAAGGATCATTTCACTTTCTCTTCTTGCAGGTGCTTTTCACTCCAGTTCTAAGATCTAGAGGAAAGGGATAGAGAAGGGATGGCTCTTCCCAGGGTTTCTGCTGAGCTTGTCACTCATGCTCTCACTCCTTTGTGAAGGCACAGGCACAGATCCTGAGTGTGCATATGCTGATGTGGCAGAATTAGGTGTTTCTGGGGGTGAACTGCTGCTGCCTAGGGCAGTCAGTTATGTGGTGAGAGAAAGCAGCACACTCGTAAAGTTGAACCCTGGCTACTGACCCCTTTCAGCCTCTGTTGACAGTGGTAAAGTCATGGGTGAAGAACTAGCCATCTTGGACCTGGAAGGAGAGAAAACCAGATCCAGAGACATTCAAGGCAGTCTCTGTGTTCTCTCTTTTGGACCTCAATGATAGAGATGACTCCATCTCACCAAAGTCTTCATTTTGCTCTGATGATATTCCTGCTCTGTGTTTGTATCAGAAAAAACCTCATATTCTCCTTTGTAACATGGTTCCCATGCTCTCAAGTTGCTGAAGAGGATGCTGTACTGAAAACTGATATTTCTTTCGCTTCGAAGTCTCAAAACACACGGCGTTGAAGACAGTGCAACTGCATAGAGAATTGAACTGAGAAGTTGTGTGCCATGGCTTGTACAGTCTGCTGTGCTGGTTAGAGAACAACAAACAATTTTTACATTTGCCTTTGTCTCGTATCAATTTGCATATGGTTGAAAGTGAGCAAACTCAAGGGTATTAAACTTTAAAGGTGCAGAATGAGCAAAGAAAAAATTTTATCAATAGGACTGCTAACTTAATTTGTTTTTTCACCTTCTGTTTCTATGTACCTATTCTCTGTGAACAAAAAATAAAGAATATGTATTGCCATAAAAAGTACCTTTAACATAAGCAACTGTCGTAGCAGCATACAACTTGAGATCTTCCTGACCTTGCAAGTTTGTTTGTTTTTTCTCATCTTGGAATATAAAGCTTAAGAGAGTGCTTCTGGCTCGGTCTCCTACGAGTGGCATGAACACAATATATACACAGTAACTTTATATATATCAGAAATACCAGGAAGGTCTGCAAACACAGACCATTCTGGAACGCTTTCCTACTACCAGCTGCTGAGCCTTTCATACAGATGGAGTCTGTCTTTGCTTTTATTAAATCCTACACAAAGCTCTCAACAGACATTATGCAGTAGATTGCTCTCCTTAAAGAATTGGGAAATTCTTGTTTACTATAAGAAACCCCAACACTGAGATTTTTTTTAGACCAGGTATTTGAAGGTCTCTTTTATGCTATGGCATGTATTTATTTCACACATCTTCAGGAAGTATCTACACCCTAGGGATGTTAATCCTCAGCTAAAGCCTTATCTATTGGAAAGCTCTGAAGCAATCTAATTTACCATAATTGCTGCATGAAGAGAGGCAGGTGGGTGTCTCCCCCTCAGTACAAGCAGATTTAAGCAATGAACTGTTTATAAGCCAACAGCTCTTCAGAGGGGGCAATCTTTTCTAATAAAGAATAATTATTTTTTTCCCCCTACAGGTATTTCAACAGTATTTCACATGGAAAATGCCAAAAATCTCAGGGTTTTGTCACAAGTTAAGGATTGTAGATGTCTGTAAGACAAACCATGAGAGGCATAAGAAGTTGAGAGTCCTAAGCAGCAAGTTAAGTCTGGTAGTAAAACCCAAAATAATGATAACATGTGTAGCTGTGCAATTTAAATGCTAAATCTAACAGAGCAATAAAAGGATGTCACGGAAACTAGTCTGTAGTGGTTAAGCTGAAAGCAACGTGCTGAACTAGAGGCTTATACGCAGGCTCAGAAGGGCTCAGAAGATCCAATCATCCATCTGATAGCTGTGAATGAGCATTTTACTTTGTGCTCAGTACTGGACCTCATACTGTACCTCATACATATTCATTGATGAGGAGCTGATGAGGAGATTGATGAGGAGTGCAATATCAGCAAATTTGTAGGTGGTTCTGAACTAGAGAGAGATTTATTGACATAGAATTAGCTCCAGTTTGAAGGTGCCTCTGTAAGACTGAGGACAGCTGACAGCAGTGCCAGGAAAGACAGCATGGAGAAATGCAGAACTGAGCACCTGGAGCAGAAAGCCTGCATGGTGTGGTGGTACAGACAGGGAGCAAGTGACTGAACATCATTTACAACTTCCATCACCTGGATATGCTGCCATCGTGGGACAGCTGAACACCCAGCTGCTCTGTCCTCATGAGCCTTTGTTATAGTCACACATTCTGCCTGTTGAGGGCCTGGTGCAATTAGCCTCATGCAGGGTACTTAATTGATACAACCAGCATCGTTGGGAGAAAAAGTTATCCTCTTAATATTTTTTTTTCAGTAGTAAAATATGGTTTTTTTGTTTAGAGGTGTAGTGAATGCTCTGCATAAAAATTCATGATCTGTCTTCCTCTATATGTCCAGTTTATATCCATGGCTTCTAGGCCCCAATAGATCCCAGTAAGACTCATTATATTGGCCTTGGAGTGGAATAAGTTGTTAAATAGAAATTCTTTTGTTATCAAGCCATGGTAGACTTATCTGTTGTCCGTGACACAGAAAAATAGCCGCAAAAAGGCGAGTTGGCATACTGCTGTGTACCGAAAATTCTGAAGTGTCCAAAACTGCCTCTGGTTCAACTTTAGCATTCAGGATTTTATCCTAGTATCAAAGATCACTGCTAGAAAAGCTCAGCTGCTCAGTACTTTTCTTTCTCAACACATTGCTTTTTAGTAAGATTCTGTGCTAAGGTTAGAACCAAACCATGTGTCATAGGAATTCAAATTTGAATTAGGAATTATTTTCAGCTATCTCACTGAAGAAATAATCTCCTTTGGTCATGTAGCTACATGCTTGCTGTCAATTGTTTTCCATTATGCATATTTTTTGTTATTCATATTAGCAATAAATAGCTCCAGGTGAACACAATAATATTCTCATTCCTATCTTCTCTTTTTTTTTTCCTCTAATAATTCCTGGAATATTAATTCTTAATGTTTACATGTTATTCTAATATATCTAAGGTTTTCTACTATAGTCACATGCTTCTTGCTTCTTCATTTCTTTCCCAAAAATGGGAAAAATTTTAATACATTTCTGTGGTGATATACATATACACTTACCCTTGTTACAAAATATGTAGTTCGTTAGAATGCATGTTAGAAATACAATTAAAAAAAAAAAGCTGGAATCTTACACACTTCAAAGTACAACAAGAATTTTCCAGTCTTTCTTTGATAACTGCAGCTATAATGTAATACAGCAGCAGAAAAATAAATTACACACAAAAAATCCATTTCCATGCTAATGGAGTGTGTTGTATAAGACTGTTAGCAAGCTTTCAGAGAGCAAATAGATGTTATTTAAGAAACTCACTTCTTAGAATAAAGGTGTACATTAAAATTGCTGTATGAAAGATTCTAGTCAGCTAAAAAAATCTGTTTCTTCTTAATGAAAGCATTTATTTCTAAGTAAAAATTGCCGATGAGAGCAATGACTGGATAAAAAGCAGTGAAGAGCTGTAAAGTCTGGGATTTTCCATTTCAAAGTCCTTTAGCTGGTTTCACAATAATGGTTTAAAAGAGAATAATGTAAGATAGGAAATTCTGTGGTTGTCAACTGACAAAGGTTTCTTCCAGTTTTCCGCCTGTACAAATGAAATGCCTCCTGAAAAGCCTTTAACCAAAAAAAAAAAAAAAAAAAAAACCTGCAGAGAATTTCTCTGATAACTGTAATAATCAAAGCTGAACAAAGAAAGAAATACTTTGTGTGTGTGCATGTGCATTTGCATGTGCATCAAGACTGATTGAGACTGAGAAAGCGAAGGAAATTGTGTGTATACACTAGCAGTTCTTTGCTTACATTTTTTCACGTTACATAAAAAGATTAGCAGACTTCAAAGCAGACAGGTAAATGACACAGTCACGGCTGCCTGTTGATAAGTTCTGCCCTCCAGTAGTTCTACTCAATCAGTCCTCCTGCACTATGGTAGACAGTCTCTAAATTTTTTTTTATTAGAAGAGAGAGAGCACTGATGTCTGTAAAAGCCAAAGTGGAAGAGGGCTGGGAAATGCAACAGCAGTGATTCCTTCCCCATGCAAGCTGGTAATTTGCTTTGCTGGAGGTGTTGTACACCACCATTTTTATTGCAATCATTTAGGGAGATAAATGTGTGTTGCAATACAATGTTCAAAGAGAGCAAAGCTGTAAAATTTTGAGAGTGCTTCCATTAGAAGTACTTACAAAACTATTTTGAAAATCTATGCTTTATCTTTCAGACACAGTACCAGCAACTGCATATATTTGTAGAGTGTATTTTTTTCCTTGTAGTTTGAATGTTATGAAATCCAGAAGATCCAGTGCAGTTCCTTGCTCTGTTTGATTTTTAGCCATATTTAGACTCAAATTTTTCACCTAAATAGTGAGTTGATGAAACATATTTGCAGGCATCTTGTCTGCTGCAGTTGTGCTTCACATGTGGCTATTAAATACCTTTTGGAGAAGGCAGGAAGCCTTTCGCTTTTGGCCAAATCCCCTAACAATGTTTACTTTGTATATGAATGAGTTTCCTTTATCCCATAACCTATTTTTAGAGTTATCAGATTAGGCCCTACAGACTAAAATGGAAGAAATTAAAAAAATCTAGGCCCATGGAAAGACATTCCAAGTAGTCTTGATATCTAACCTGTAAATGATTAATAGATTAATGGGCAACAGCAGAAGTGACATAGAGTCAACAGAGGAATGTAGGTAACTATCAATTGATTATATGCAAAAGATATTTTGCCAAGGCCTTGAATATTGGTCTTAGAGAGGACAAGTGTTTAGGCTTATGAGTTTTCTGTGTAAATCAAAGTCGCTTGTGAGTTAGATTAGGAAGCAGCTGCTTGTTCTGGTTTCCCTCAGTTCCCGTTCCAGTGTCATGGGTGAAACTGTGGGGTTTTTTTTCCAGTCCCTGAAAGGCAGGATGTATTCTAGTCTGTAATCCTCCTACGGGATACTCCTGATAGTCACTTGAAGGTCTGATTATCCCATGGAAGACAATGAAATACACGCAATGTAGTGTCTCCCTGGGAGATATTCAATACACCAGCACTTCTCACCTAGACAGCATCCATGAGTTTCTTCTCGTCTTGGCTGCAACAGTCACAGTAGACCATTGTGAGTATGCCTGTACTTGGCAGAAGGATGGTTTTATGCCAGATTACAGTGACTATGCATAGACAGAGTTTAGTGAAGGAATTGGCTGTCCCTAAAAGCGATGTTCTATTTTTACATTACTCAGACACCCACAAAATGGTGTGGCAACAAGTGGCAGGAGAACAGATGCATTGGGAAAAGAGTTTAGCATGTATTTTTAGGGTGAGACACTCTTTCAACAACCAGATTTCAAGCTGGTAAAAGTGATAAAAGTGACCTGATGTACTACTAAAAGACCTCAAAACTAGACTGGAGCAACTGCATTTTCTCTCTGAGCTGAGAACTTAGGAAAGACCCCAATCCTATTGTCTATTTTAACCTAGCATTTAGAACTTGCTAAAATGTTTTATGGTCAAATTCTAATTCCAAATCCCTTAAGTCAGAAGTTTTGAGCTTGAATTTTTCCCAAATTAGTTCTCAAACATTGGGTAAATGGCTATGTATGAAAATTTGTCTTTCTTTTCCTTTGTTTTTTTCAAGGAAAAAAGTAGTAAGAGTTATTGGCTTTGGATATTTTTATACTAAGGAGTAGCAAAGCTAGTACCAATGGAACTAGCTGCTGAAGTTGAAACAATATATGCATAGAAGGCAATGTAGCACCTGATATCATTGGCTGCTGCTTTAGTTGCTCATGAAGCTCTTGAGACTAAACCTGTTATCTCTGCATAGCATTGCTCTCCACCATGCATTCATGCCAGCGTAACTTGAACTAGCTCAAGGGTCTTTACAACATATTTTACTTCACGGAATAAACACCCTATTTGATTCCTCCCTCAAAACTGTGAAGCCTTACTAGAGAGGATGTTTTAATCTTTGCCTTGGAGCTAGAAATCCTAGACCTAACTTTCTTCTTGGCATCTCCAGCTATCATGCAGCAGCATACAGGAAGTGGAAGTAGGGTGAGATAACTTGGGTATGTAGAGATACTGTGCAAGTGAAAAGGGTTGGAGTTAAGAAAGCCAAAGCCAATTCTGATAATTATAAAAATTCTTGAAAAAATACTGTTACTTCCTTTACATTTTGGAATTACCATACTTCTGAGATTTTTCCTAAAGTGATTCAGTGTTACTTAATGATGAAAAGAAAAGGCCTCCCATACCAAAAACACAATTAATTGGCAGGGGGGGGTTTGACCTAAGAAAGACAAAGCAACAATATTTGCTTGTGTTTTTAGTATAATGTCTATCACTCTTACTGTGTTTTAAAAAACTCATTCCATTTTAAAACCTCTATTGAAGGCAATAGAATCATAGGATTATAGACAAGCCTGGGTTGGAAGAGACCTTAAAAGACCATCTGGTCCAACATTTTGATAGGAAAAAGAGCCTAGATAAGATTATCTACCACCTTCAATTACATCCTGAAAACCTCCAGTGACTCTACCATGTACCAGAGGAGGCTGTTCCAGGGCATGGTTGTTGTTGCTATAAAAAAAATATCTTTCTTATATTGAGATGAAAGCTCTCCTGGTACCACATCACCCCTTGCCTTCTCCATGTAAGTCTTATGAAGGGAGACCATCTGTCCTATTTCTAACTGTCCTTTAAGGATTGGAATACTGTGATGAGGTTCCTCAAGCCTTCCCTTCTCCTGAAAAGAGACCTTACTTTTTCAGTCTTTTCTCACATAGCAAATTCTCCAGCCCTTCAATCTTCTATTACACTTAGTAATTGCAACATATACTTATGGATTAAAAATGATTAATAAATGACAAATTTGGATTAATGCCCAGCAGTTAGAGTGCAGGCTGTTGAACATGAACACAACCTTGACATAGGTCTTAGTTGAAACTGAAGGGGTGTAGCAGTAGCAATAAGATCACTTTACATGATTCCCTTTTTCACATGATAATCATGGATAATTTGAATGAAATGAAATGTATGAAATGGAAAAGGTTAGGACAACATCAACAGAGAGCAGTTCATCAGATTGACAAGTAAGAGAATAATTTAAAGAAAAAGCTATTCATGCTACCACTTCTGCTGTAGTAATTGTAATCTAATTTAAATAGGTCCCTTGTATATTGTCTTTTTCCTTTACCCAATACAGTGTTTGCAGTCCTCCTAAGGATGCTGAAAACTCATTCTGTATGGAGTTAAAACAATTAAAGCTGTCAGTGGAATGTTATCTGTGAACTCTTGGGGTCTTTTCTTGTCTTTTACTGATGTTTCTTTCTGATGGAATTATTATGTGCAGCATGAAGAGATACACAGGTAGGTGAGTAAGTAAAGCTGTCTTTTAGGAATTCTATCCTGGCTGTAAATGCTGAATACACAAGGTGCTCAGGACTTGTTTCCTCATTTGTTCTCTTTCCCTTTCTTTATTGTAGCATCCTATGCAGTGTCCCCTTTGAATGCAGAGATTGTCACCAGAAAAAAATTTACTCATACATATTTCATTTATCTATTTATTGAAAATTTTTAGTAAGGCCTCTGAAGTAAATTTATCTTCTCTACTGCCTGGATGCTGTTGTCAAAGATGTGGTATGTCTTCATCTTGCCAAGCTCTATTATGTTGTTTCACTGTCACTAACACATCTGAAATCTAATACATTTTAGTCTACCATAAATGATGTTTTCATGGCATGTTTAATGCTTTCATGCTTCTCCTAGAGAGAAATTGAGTTTTGGATCTTAAAAATAATTCATTATCTAAAATATTGAGAAAAAGGAATTTATTCTTGTGGAACAAAGAAATCTTGGATTTCATAAATCTCACTAAATCCTATTATGACTGATGTGTTAACTTCAAAGCATCATTTCAGATTGATCAACGTGTTGAGCTGGTAGACAGAAAGCAGTTTAGCCTTTCAAGGCTTTATATTGCTATTTCCTTGTATTAATATTCTCCCATATCAGTTCAGATCATTTAGATGATTTTATTTAAATGAAAAGAAAATTTCAAAGACCACCTCAGTCAAGCACTATCCTGTTTCTTAACAAAAGGATGTGAAACTGCAAATATCAATGCTGCCAATGGAAGAAAATTATTGTTCTAAGTTCACTCAAAATAATAAAGCAATTACTAAACATTCAACAGGTCATGCCCTTAAGGATCTGCAAAGGTTTAATGATTTCACTTGTATTGCAAGCATTTCAGGGCAGTCGGGGTAGAAGCTGAGCACACAGACTTTTCTACAAATTTCATCTACATAAGATAGCCTAATGTAAGATCCATGATTACCAAGCCTGCTTGAGGTCTTCAGAGAGCTGACTGCTCCTCTGTTTGGAAACTCAGTAGGCAGAAATCATCACAGTATGTATATGCATGTGAGATTCAAACTATTGAATCCATTTTGTGCTTATTTAATTGAATTCTGTATCTTTTACATCACAGGACATGACAATTTCAGTTCAATGGTGGTATGCAAAACTAGGAAAATACAACAGAGATCTGTTTTTGTCATTTTTTGAATACATTCTCCCTCTGGCAAGATCAGAAAGACAGACCTTGCACACAGCCTTTCTCATACTGTTTTCTCATCCTATTCTCCACTTCCAGAGATGAAAAGGCTATGTGAAAGCAATTTTAGTAACATTCTTGTGTATGAGATTAAGCTCTTCTGTAGATCTACATGGCTCACAGAAGAATGGCTTGATTCAATCCAGTGACTAGGCAAAAATGTTTGTTATGTCCTTTGTTAGTCAAAGTGATTAAAGCTGTATTTGGAGATGGTTTTGAACAGGCCTAGCAGGGGCAATCAACTAACCTCCCTTCCAATGAGGTCATATCTTTCTGCTGCTATATCTGGCTCTGCAGTGTCACAGCGTCCCCTCAACACAAGCTGGGAGAGCCAGATCTGCTTGCCTCAGGTTGCTCTTCTGCCTAATGTAGTTAGAAAGGTTCAAGTTGTACCAATTTGCAATGACACTCATTGGCTTAGACAAGGACAGTCTTTGATTATTCATGTCCTTCTTCCTTATTCTTGTCAAGGCAAAAGAGGAACAGATGTCAATTTTCCAAAAATCTCCCATTTTCATGCATGTATGATTTTTTTAAGAAGGACACAGCCCCAAGGTAAGTTAGGTTGCCTGTTATTTTGCACTTTATACATCTAATTTAAAACTATACTATGTCTTCTGAAAATGCAGGACATGATTTGATGATCCCTCATAAAATTCCTATTTAGGAATTAATTCTTCTCTTAAAGAGGCAAAATCAGAAATAGTAACTTCTTTCCCAACTCTTAGAGAGCTTCCATGTCTTCAAATCACCTTTTTTAACCATGGAAACCATTGTGTACTGGCAGGCAGAACACAAAATTGGACTTTTAAACTTGGGATGTTTCCTCTGGGTTGTCATTTCTAGACTCTTTCAATTATAAACTAGCAGGTAATGTATTATATATATAACGACATATATATATATATAACATTATTTTTATAAGCTACAGGTATACCATTTCAGAAACATTCTTTACGCTAGCAACTGCGTATTTTACAACTTCATAAATATTTTTCTTGTCAAAGAAACAGATCAAAACTGGCAAGTGATCTACATGGTAATACACAAAAACTCCCACCTTCTTCAAAATTACCTGATCTTTTTCTGTGCAGTTTTGCAAATCCATAGGAAATTCATCAGGACCTTACACAAGACTAGGTTTTAACCAAGGCTTCCTAAATCCTTGTGAACTTCCTATGGTTTTGGTGGTCACCCTCTCCACATCCTGAGACATGGCTTCTAGAAATGGTCACCCTGAACTGGCTTTTCCTTCACTTCAATTTCCCATCCCCAGATTTAAGCATGTGTTATTGACAGTGGCCCTTTTTGTAGAGCTCAACTTTGCGATGAAGAGGCAGCAGTGACCAATTGAACCATTCACTGGAGAGGGCAGTCCAAGAACCAACCAAATTTGTGAAAGCCTTTGACCATTTCTTCTGCTTAATTCACAACATCCATCTGGAAGAAGTACATTAAAAGTTACAGAGGGTTTTCTTGTTTTGGAGTGTACTTTGCCTTTCATGTCTGCAGCGTGGGGTTTAGTTGACAGGTTTAATTGTTCGCCGATTCAGCAATCCTCATTAGTTTGCATTTAATGCTGTGTCTTTTATGGATTGTAGATTATTTGACATGACTTACTATTGCAGAAATAGTTATTTCCAAGCTGCTGCCAAGAGACTGCAAATTATTTTCATCTAACACTCACAAGTTTATACTTTCATACTCATGTACCCAATCCTAATGAACCTGACTTAAAAAGGAAAATTTAGGCAATTACTATCTCCTCATTGTAATTTCACACAGATTATCTTAAACAAATGGGAGTATCTTGAGACTTTCACAGTGCAGATGCCAGGGAATGCTCAAATGCTCATTGATTACATTAACAGTTTTGGTCACGGATGGTGTAATTCTCCCCTATGACAGCTCCTAGCATAGAAATACAAAAGGGTTGGTTGCTGGATTGCTTACATTCAATGATAAAATACTTTGCTGCTAGACCAGGTGAATGTCAACATTTTGGGAATTATGCTGTTTCATTCTCTGATAGCCACAGGAACAAGTAAGTATCTTTGTTGTATAAAAATAAATAGCAACAATTATTGTTCTACAACAATAAATTACCTATAAACTGAGTTAAGCTTGCTTCATGTCATGTTTATGTTGATATCATTCATGGTAATACATTCAGAATCCCTTTAAGGTTCCAGAATTATTTTTATTTGTTTGTTTATTTACTTCTTAACAGACATCCAGTACTAACCTGTATCCCACCTCATGTTTCTACACTATTTCTAGAATTGTAAAATCTCTCTATAAAAGAACCCCTATAGAGAGGTGAAAATCGCAGCTAACACTTAGGCTGTGTGGATACAGAGCTAATTTTTTGGCTGCCTTTCATTCTAAATTCTTTCTTCCAAGTTATATTCAGGTAGCTACTCCTTCCTTGAGCAATGTCTGTAGTTATCGTAAATTTTCTGTGACTATTGTCTGAATTGATGGGGCAAGAACTGATTATTAAATGTGGTGTCATAGGAATATGGTCTTTATTAACAACTCGTTTAGTTTTGTCCACCAGATCTTCATATTTATTGAACAACTTACTGTTAATTCCTAAAAGTTACTGTTTGAGTTAAAGCCCCTGGTTTCACTCTGGCTTTTGACTTTCCTTTTCTCTGCAGGTGTACTTGATTTCATTTCTACTGCCCCGATATCTAGTTACATTATACACCCAGGATTATTTTTCCATCATTTGCTTTGTGTGAGTGATTGGGTATCTATTTTGAAGATTACAGATTTCCATTTTTTTCTGTTGTTGATGTCCAAACCAAATACTTCAAAAATATGCCTGAAGTTTCCCAGTTGGTTCTCAACTTAAAATCCATGAAGAATTTTCAGGAATGAGTGTTCATTAAATGTAGATTGGAAATGTAGTCCTGCATGTAAAAATTATGTCTGCCTTAGTTGTTCCAACACCAAGTTGTGATTTAATGATGTTGGAGAGTTTTATGATGTCTGAACAGTTGTGCATCTCATGCTGTTCAAAATACATGTTCAACAAATTCATGGCCTGTAGTTATGACTTTTGGCTTGCTCAGTGCATATTGGTTTACATTAAATATGAAATGTTTGCTCAGCTAAGTGTCAGCTCCTACAACACTGATTAAGTCTATCTTACATTCCCAGCTCATCCACAAATAAGCCGGCTGTGGGTAACTGCTGCCATTAACGTTGAATCCTGAATTCTAGAGTACACATTGGATGAATCAGCTCACATCAAAGTTTTTTTGGGTTGTTTGGGGCCTTCTGGAGAGATGTACAGCTACTGTATCATATGGATTATGCTTTTCTCCTGTGCTACAGAACTGTTATCTGCAGTGTGTTGTCTGCTCAAAGCACTTTTCTCTGGCTTACGTTCTCATTGTACCACTGTAGGCTGAGTTAGAGAATTCAGAACTGGCTTTTTCTTATTGTTTTTTTATATGATGGATGTGTAGACTGTGGAAAAGTAGTTTACCATTCCAATGAATGTTTTAATCTCATTTATTTATTATGGTGCGTCTCAGCTTTCAGCCTTTCTGCTTCCCTAGGTGTCAATATAACCAAAACAGAATTGTTCAAGTGTCTTCAGTTTCAGCTTGCCAGCACACGGCCATTAGTAGAACCTGCTTGTTTGTCAGGTCAAGTTGGTGCTGTGGACCTGGACTGGTTTTTCTTTGACATCTTTTTCTACCACAATGAAAAAAATACCATCAGAAATTTTATTCCTGAGAGATCCTTACTGCCTGATTATAACAGACACATTTTTGACCACAAATTTGTCTGATCAGCATTCAACAAGACCTTGGAATTTGAAGTCATTAATGCCTTTGTCTTTGAATAAGTGTGGTCTGATTTTCTTGACTATTATTAGTGCATAGTGAAAATGCATCACAGCTACACTCCAATTCATCTTTCATCTTACAGTTACAGTTGAGTAGCTTGCAGTCTTCTTCAATGTCTCCCATAGGAAATCTTGGGTTTTCTTAACTCACTCTTGATATTCACTTCTCTGCATCTCCAATGATGACAGATACTGCTACTTTTAAATCTTTCCTCATAACAGAGCACAATAATTGTTTTCAGACCATATTTGGTGATAAACTAATACAGGTGCACACTCTGTTGGCAAACCTTGAGTGTTGGTCTGGAGACGAATTTACTGGTAATACCAGAGGAGAGAAGACAATTTCTGGCATGACATGTAATCTGCACTTGAAGATTGCATCAACCACTTTGAACCTGCCCTAGTTGCTTCAATGAACTTCAGTTAACCACAGGGCCAAGTCAAATTCAGGCAGAAAAAATAACTGTAACTTTTTCAGAGAATTCCAAACTTCATAGGCTACTTCACAAAAAATGCCCCGACATTAGTTTTTATATGTCACTTTCAGGCAGCTTGAACTCAGTTTGAGTTCAGATTGCTGACAAAAGCATTGTGATTGTATAGATCCATGTTAATTGTAAAGGGATAGCCAAAGTTTTTGAGTGTACCTTTCCTGAGAGGTCATTCTTACTCTATTGGTGGCTTTGCTCTTGCCACTGCTTGCTGTAGACAAATATTTCTCTATGTCTAAATCAGTTTTTTTCAATAATTTATAAAAAAAAAAATGGTGGCTAGTCTATAACATGGAAACTCCCATGTCTCTGGAATTAAACAGAAACTCATACCTGCAGTCCTCACTCCTCCTGCACCCAAGGAGTACCTGGGCACCCATCACTTCTAGCTCCAAGCTTGGTGACCTCAGCATTGCTGTGGCAGGATGGATAAATGGCAGGGTGGCCTTCCCAGAGATCTGAGTGGGGCACTCAGATTTATTGGTTTGTATGCATACAATAAATACTGTAGTATCTCTAAATTTCTGTAACTATATCCCATAAATATGGTTGATGTTTGCTACAAGAATAAATCAATGCTTATAATGAGCAATTAAACCTCTATCACATCAGATGTTAGACATAAAATGTAGCAATTAAAGTATTTTTAAAAATCTAAATGCATCAGAAGCATCTACTGTTGTAATAGAAAGGGAACAGCTCAGCATTTTATTAAGAAACTTGTTGGGTAAAAGTAATTGCATTTAACAGTGTATTTGATCAACAAAAATCTATGAATAATTTTTTTTGGAATTCACTTTATCAATTTTTTTTCTGATTCAAGTTTTATTTTAAAAATTATTTAATAAAATGTTACATTTTAAAATTATGATGCTCTAGCAAAGAAGTGCTTTGTTAAACTGTAACATTTTGGATAGTGACTATTTTTTTAAAAAAGAAAATTAATTTTGGAAGACAAAATTTGCTCTACATAAAAGACATCTTTGGAAAAAAGATGTCTGTTGCACAGTTTAAAAGTAACAGGATAAGTCTTTAATTCCTGGTTTTATTTGATTCCTGGAGTATCAGGAAGACTGTCAGTGAAAATTTTCTAGAAGTTCATTTTATTGTACTATGAATTTTGAGGGATTGTATGTAATATTTTTCACTTTTTCAATGTATTCTAAAGAAAAATAACACTGCAAACCTTTTAATGTTTCTAAACCTACAGAACATTTAACTTTAAATAATTTCATGAGGTCAAATAAAACCTGAAAAAGAAACAAAGGACAGGAACATTGCACATGTGCTGGTGGCTTGTCCATGGCAACTGTTGGGAAAGGATCACACCAGTTTCACTGTAGAAGGGAAAAGTAAAAAGCTGTAGAGAGATGAAATAGGTGTTTCCTTGGATGGAATGGGTAGTTAAGATAGGCAAAGAACAATAGCCACCATTTCCACTCAGCTTAGCAGAGAGATAAATTTGATTATTTTATTTGCTACAGTTTGGACTCTTTTGCCCTTTGAGATTTCTAACATTACCTTCCCCAAAGTCTGCAGTTTTGCACCACTCTTATCTCCAGGACCGTTATCAAAAATGCAGAGACAGTGTCCTCTGGGTCTGCTTTGGTGCATCTTGGCCCTGATTTTTGTCTCACTAATCTCTTCGGGATTGATTTGCTAAGTGGAAGTTTCAATCCCCAACGTTGACATTCATAATGCTAAATATGGTTGTTAGGCCTCCTTCCAAAATGTGGGTGTTGAGAATTTGGTCTCCTTTACATTGAAGATAGAAAAATTAGGTCTTTAGGTTTATAGTGAGCATAGAGAATCCTCAACAACTGTCATGTTAAGAGGTGTTAACAGGTTGGAAGTGGCAAGGAAAATTATGACTTTTAAAACATAGGCAAATGCAGCCACCTGGCATTTTGAAGTTATATGCACCCTATTCACCAAAGCAACAATTTTGACTTAGGTTTTCTCTTCATAGCAAGGCTATTACAACCAGCATATGACATAACCTTCTCATGAGATCTTCTTGCATTTTGATATTAGGTGATGTGGGTAAGGTGAATTACCCACAGCTGGAATGACAGAGTCCCACTAGTGCAGGTCACCCAGTTGCTGATGAGGCCACTTCTTGGAGTAGGAGTCCAAACTCCTTTTGACAGGGGGGATTTGGACACATGCATGATGAATGTTATAACCCTTAAATTCATGGATTAAATGAGGCTGGAACATCATAAGCACCACTGCCAACTCCACCTTTCCAGCTATATTTTCTACTGATTTCTGCCAGGAGGTAAAGGAAGCACTCTTGCATGTTGCATGAAGTTAGACAGAAGACGAGTGTTAACGGGTAAGTGCAGTAGAGATAATGATGTAAAGTTCATCTCTGAGCCTAAAAGTTTTGTGGGAATTTTCAATTGGATGAGTATCTACAAAATCAGCCAGGGAGTTTTAGAATATCACTGATGTTAAAAATAGACGGTGCGATTACAACTTTCCATAGTAAGATTTTGTCATTAATAGCATAAGACAAAAATAACAAGTGCAAGGTTGTTATCTGAGCTACTTTCTGTTTTGTTGCCCAGCTTTATGCAAATAAACATGTACTTTGAGAGCATAGGTTAAAAATTAAGACCTAGGTAGATTTTTTTATATTTAACAAATGGAGAACTTCCATTTTTAGGAACTTGCTAGTCATTGCATCTGAAAGAATTTTATGAAATATGATTAAACCTAGTTTCAACATATACTCTAAAAGAGGTATCTTAGTATTTGTATTTACTATCCAATCAGATGCCTGACATTTTACCAGCTCTTGTTATAAAAAAATGAAAAAAAAAAAAGAAAAAGAAGAGTAAAAGAAAACCATAAGTGAAAACCAAAAGGATATACAGAGCAAGTAATATCTCTGAATGCAAAATAATTGCAATTGGCTTTGAATGCTGTTTCACAGTGCTAATGTTTTCCTGGAATTGTTGAAAATTTAAAACTTTTTCTTCTGTAGAGAGATAATCATACTTGTAGACTGCCAATCAGCCAATATAGTGATAGCTTATGTTTTAATTTAGATTGCTTTTGGGGCACTGTACCATAACTCATACAGATTAAGCTTAAAAAACTTCACATACTGAAGATGGATCTCTGGCAATCTTCAGTCTAAATGCTGCATCTGTAGCCTTGGTTAAAAATACCCAACACAGTATATTGAAACTTCCTTAATTCAGAGAGCATTTTGGTCTCTTCAGCTGTGTGTCTTTGAATGTATGTTTGTATGTTTGTATATTTTTATAGGGTTAAAGTAACCCCTCTACATTTCCCTGGTAAACCAGTACCTGATTAGTTTACAGACTCATCATTTCTGGCCTTCCAATTAGCCCTCTTACCTTTAGCCAATTTAGAGAGTTGTTTGTTTGCTTTTAAATTATATAAAACTAAGCACATAATGCTCTGAAACTTAATGCTTTAAATTTAATATACTGGAGTTGGATATTAAATAAGTAATCAACTAGTTGAGTAGCTGAAGAAGTTTTTTTTTCTTCAAGTCTCCCAAGGCACCCACTTCTCTTTACAAGTGCTGTAGATTTTGGTTTTTTTGCATATGTGTTTTATTTTCTATTCATATCTTATGGCAGGGGAGGCAAAAGCTTAATTAAACTGCAGCTATGGTTTGCCAAAATTGGAACAATCTTTTTAGTGCTATAAACAAAGATGATAGCATAATGAGAAATAAAGAATGGTGTGATAGTGTACCTTTATTTTGGTAGGTAACAAAAGAGTATGTTCCTGAAAATAAGTCTTAGGTAAGCCAACTTCTGACACCTGCTTCCTTGAAATGCATCTGGACTTCAGGGGCCTAAAAAATTATTCAGAATTAAGCTCCTTAGTAATGAAAATAATGAACAGAAAAGATGTAGCATCACTGCACCATTCCCAGTACCCTTTAAAAAAAAAAACACAACAAAAAGTGCTGTAAATATGTAGATTGTTTTCTCCTGTATTAATTGGATAGAGGAATCTTCTAACTGACCAACTAACTCTTGATTGTTGACTGAGACCACTAGTAATTAAAAAATTATATAAATTGGGCTTTATGAGGATATGACTCTGTATTTGGAGGTTTAGTGTAATCTTCCCTGAAAAAGAATTTCAGATGACAAGTGTTTTAAAATAACAAAAAAGAAAAATAAAAACCCTCAAAAACCCAAAACACACAAAACCTTCCAACCTCAAACAAACAAACAAAAACCAGAAAACCCCAAAAAAGAGCCCAAACCCCCAAACTCCCTAAATTCACATATTATAAGAAAAATAATTTAGGTAGTTCAATGTTTGAAGTTAAATTTTAGAAACTTAAAAAAACCCTCTGGTTTTAAAACAATTTAAACTATCCTATTAAATCACTATATTTTTTCATACACATTTCAACAACATGTGAAATTATTAACTGCATGACCTCACATAGCTATATCTCTTCTAAATAGCAGTTGAATATTAGTCTTCACTTTTTTTTCCCTGTGATAGCTTTCTGGTAATGTACTGAATTAAGAGGTTTTGTTATCAGTGGGAACCATCTTCTACTCTGCAGTAGAGCATGTCACACAATAACACGCTGGAACCATGCAATTTGATAGCAGTTTAAAGTTTGCCTCCTCCACTATCTGTTATTGCATACAAAACCCCACAAAACAAACTTCTGTGGCTGTAAACCAGAGATATTTTTAAAAATTGTCCTGCTGGAAAATGTCGAAACTTTGGAAATGCCTGCATATTTCAACAAAGATTATTGGATTCAGATTTAATTCTTTCTAATTATAGTTAAAGTGTAGTGTTTGTTAATCTGTTACTGAATTTGTAAGAGGAGAAGATTTTTATACATGTGTGAAAATCTTAATTCTTAAACTGACATAAGAATATGTTTTCACTTAGAGCTGATGCAGAGAAAAATCCTGTAGGAGAAGAAGATAGGAAGATAGGGTGGGAAAAACTATGCCAAAACCAATCTTTTTTTTTTTTTTTTTTTTTGTTAAATAATGACCTGAATTTTAATAGACATATGAATATTCAACTGTGTTCAATAGTGATAACGCAAAATTACATGGGAAAGAGAAATTGTCCAATATTTTTTTGTAGGTGTTAATTTGCATTCTGGCAGCTGGCCAGTATTAGATGACTAGTACATGACAGGTTTACAGAAAACAAAGTACTGGTGTTAAAGCCTAGCAAAGTATCAAAATAAATTAATAACACTAGAAGTCTAAGGGACAATTTTCCCATTCATGAACATCAAAGTTCTGAGCCTTACTATTAACTTATATCAGCTAATATTAATGAATATTCTATGGAACATCAATCTTTAAGTTCATACTTCTCTTGTTACTATTATGGGGAATTGTCTAATATTTCTTTGTAGGTATTAATTTCCATTTTGGCAGCTGGCCTTCAGTAAAAATTTTAGTGTTCCTCCATTTGATATGACTGACATTTATTCTTAGAAAGGTAAATAGTGTTCTAATGTCTTTCATTTTTTAGAGTATACTTACAAAAAGAAAGATGAAGCAGACACAGAAGTGATTTGACCTTTCAAAAATATTTTCAGCGACTTGTTGCTCTGTTAAACTGCTTTGCATAATTCAAAACATGGATTCCAAGAGCTACTTATCACATCTATATTTAAATCAGTGTTCACTGAAAACTTACAAAATCTTGTCACAAACATTTTTGAACAATTTCAAGATGAGGCAGTGTATGTGGCTGTGAAAGGAGAATGCTGATATAGAAATATATAGAAATTTACTGAAGTGAACAATTCTACACATTTGCTTACTTTACTTGTATCATACATGGGTGTAAAAATGAGGCTGTTTTGCAGATAATTTCAGTAAATGACATGTCTGTTTCCTTTACATAAATATATTTGCAGCTAACTCTGTTTCCATGACCTGGTGAGAATATCAGGGTTTCAGTTCAGTGACTTTAATTTATCTGAGTATTCTGATGTTTTCATAAAACCATAGAGATCTTCAGTCCCATGAGGATCATGGACTCCAACTCCCTACTCCTTCCAGGCTTACCTAAAGCTGAACCAGATGAATAAAAACATCATCCAGATGCTCCTTGAACTCTGGCAGGCTTCCTGCCATGACCATTTCCTTGGGAGTATGTCCTATGCCCAAACACCCTCTCAGTTAAGAGAGGATATTTTCCTAAAGTCCAGCCTGAAACTCACCTGATGCAGCTTCATTCCATTTCCTTGAGTCCTGTCACTGGTCACCAGAGAGAAGGGATCAGTGCGTGCCCCTCTGGTGCCCACCTTGGGGAAGTTGTAGACGCAGATGAGGTCTTCTCTCAGACTCTGAACAAATCAAGTGACCTCAGATGTTCCTGATATGTCTTGCCCTCAAGGCTTTTCACAGTCTCGATAATCCCCCTCTGCATATATTTATAATTTTATGCCCTCCTTATATTGAAGTGCCCAAAATTGCACGTGGTATTTGAGATAAGGCTGCACCTGCGTGGATTTGAGTAGGACAACCACATCTCTCCAGCAGCCAGTGATACCCTGCCTGATGCCCTTCTGGGTGCCAGGGCACACTGCTGGCTCATGTTCAACCAGAGTCCCCAGATATTTTCCCACAGAGCTCTTCTCCAATTTCTCATTCCTCAATTTGTGTCTATAAACAGAATGTTTTATTTAAATTACTGTTACTTCCTCTTACTGAACCAGGCTGTGGATATTTTGACTGGAGTTTTTTTGAGGTTTGTTGTTTTGTTTGCTTATTTGTTTGGGTTTTGGGAGGCAGAGGGGTGAATTTAGTGCATTTTTTTAGTGATTTTTGTTTGTTTAATTTTTTTGTTGTTGTTGTTGCATGGTTGATCCAAAAGAAGGAATGACACACAGCAGTCAACCTCTGCCCAACTTTTATTGAATAAAAAAGCTGAAACAACAAAAAAACCAACACATTTTTTCATGACCACACATTACAGTTATTTGCAGTAGTAAGACCAACAAGTCTGATCATACACTGTCACTGAACACAGAGTAATATTTAGAGGTTTTGTTAAATTCAAGTTTTTAAAAAAATATCTCTTCTACAAAGAAAGAAAACATTATTTATCTCTTTGATTAGTGCCTAGTATTGAAGAAAGGAGGAGGCCTGTGAAATTAGAGTTTATACATGTCTCATTTTCTTTTAAAGTAGATAAAATGTTTTTATTCATGCCTATAATTTGAGAAGCAATAGGAATTTCTACTTTCTAGAAATTCGCATTTTTAGGAAGGAAAGCTTAGAAAATTAATCCCATTTCTACATAAAGCATTCAAACAGGAACAGTTTGCACCTTTGGAAATAATAGAATAGTGCTCTTGCTCATCAGAAGATAAAATTACTCACAAGAAGTATGTAGAACAGAAAACCTAATCTATAGCCAGCACAGGTCAAATTAATGCTGTAAAAACCATCTCTGGGGGTTTTATTAACTCCAAATATTTTAAACTCCAAATGTTTGCCTCCATCATAGCTGGTGTATGTATTCGAAAGAATGACACCACTGAGCTACCATCCACATAGCTAAGAGCTAGGAATAACCATTTTTAAAATATTTAGTTGATGTGGTTGATGTATAATGCGTACTGCACTTTGTGGGTGTTATTCAGAGATACAAAAGGTGTTATTCATAATGCCTCTTTTTACTGGAAAATGTACGCTCTCTAACTTAGTTTCAAATGCTGCTAAAAGAAAATCTGCAGACAGAGCAAAAGGGCAAAAGGGTGACATCTGGCATAGCAGACTTTCTAAGATCGTTTTGGCACACAGCCTGCATTAAACGGCAGACGCTGAGAAAAAAAAAACTGGAATCAAAAGAAAAGAGAATACAATGAAAAATTTATTTCTAATCTTTGGCTATTGCAAAGATTACCACTCAAAAGTAGTCTAAGCACTTTAGTTTATTGTCTGTATGCTTTGCACTGGGCCAGTCTGTGATCTCTAAATTACCCAAAACCAGGTCTGAGGTGTGACATTTTATCAGCCTGATTACAGCTACTCACTGCGGCATTTTCTAATCACTGTACGCTTGATTTCCCCTTTCCAATTTTCACCTGAATGAGTGATACACAAAAACATCCTCACCATTACCAGCCCTCATGCACTTCGTTTCCAGAATGATGTAAAGATGATACACATGCCATGCGTTTGAAGTGTGGCAAAATGCATTTTATACTTTAAACAAACAGTGCCACGGAAACTACAAGATGCATGTCCTTGGAGGAAGAGTCCGTTCATTTCATCTACACAGGAAAAGAACATAAAAAGAAATATGTAGATGTTATAACTATTAAACCTACCTTGCACACAGGACATTTTTTAGACATCATGTCTGACTAAGCAAAAAAAAAAATCAGTGATCTTGTTGGCCCTTTTTATTTCACTGAGCTCCTTACTGGACTTCTTTGTTTCAGATGTAACTAAGAAGGAGTGCAAAGGAGGGTGTTAATTTTGAGTGATCAATAATCCATTGCTTTATGATTCAAAGAAGTAATTCTACCAAATCTCTGATTCTTTCTGTTTAGAGTCTTTTGTGCATCTGAGAGTCTTTGACACACACACACACATTAGGAAGGTGCTCCTCTGCTTTCTATGGTGCTGCTGGGAAGGCACACTGCAGATCACCTTTCAGAAGTGTGTTTACATTTATGTATGTCCTAATCTGAAACTATCTCTCCTCCCTCTTTTTTGATCTGTTCCTGTAACCTTAAATGAATGTGGAAATGTAACACTACACAGAGTACAGTGTAACAATAGTTGTGTAATAGTCAATATACTTAATAGCTATAATAGCTATCAAAACAACAATAATAATAATATTAGTAATAATAAAGCTTTTACATGCCCTTGGGTTTCTCTAACTACCTTTCTCTGTTTTTTTTTTTTGCTTCAATCCTTGCCTCACCATGTACAGTTATTTCATGATTATAAGCCGCACCTGATTATAAGCCGCAGCTCCGGGTGTCGGCAATGTTTAGGTCTTTGTCCATATATATAAGCTGCAGCGGATTATAAGCTGCATTTTTGTTTGCAGCGAGAATCCGCGTGCAACTTTCACAAAGTTGCCAATTAGTAACAGAATCACAGGATCATGGGGTTTACTGGCTTGGCCCTGCTCGGGGTGGCCGCCAGGGAGCAGCCCTGGCCACGCTTGCTGCTGCCACTGGGAAGCGGGAGAGCAGCGTGCGCGGCCGCTGCCACCCCTGTGCCTCTCAGGGCCGCGGAGCGCCGCTGCACTTCCCAGGCCCAGGCGACGATGCTGCTGCACCACTGCTGCCCCACCGCCCAGGGCCGGGCAGGCTCCGGCACGGCTCGGGGATGATGCGGGCTTGGACTTCTGGGTTGGGAAATTTCCAAAATTTGGTTCATATATTGGCCGCTCCTGAGTGTAAGCTGCACTTCTGGGTTGGGAGCAAAATTTTCGTCAAAATGGTGCGACTTATAATAGTGAAATTACTGTAAATTCCTTTACTTTGGCAGGAGAAAAAAAAAAAAATCAAGGTTTTTTGACCTCTACTTTTGGAATCAGCTTGGACTGGGCACTTAGGGAGTGAGTATCTGTTCTATGGTGCCTGGTATACTGTGAATTTGAGTAGATGCTATGGAAATAGTATTCATAGGTCAGGGGATTTTACGTTTTTTGCTAACAGAAAAGAAATTTTGATTCTGAGCTCCTCCAGTGGATTTGAAACAGAGAGTAACACAAGCAGTATATTTGGATAAAATTAAGCAACAAAACAAGCAATCAACAAATGAAGTAAATTCCCTTTTCACAGAGGCTGTAAAGAAACTTGGAAAAGCAAGTTCATTTCCACAGCTCTGTGATAAGCTGTCAGAAAAACATGCATACATGCTAGATATTTATCTTAGTCCAAATTTCTTTACTCAGTTCTTGATGACATGAGTCATCACTGAGATAAATTTTGCACTCCTAAAACAACACCATGAAAAGTCATATTTTATAAAATTGAAAGGAAAACATTATAGATTGGACTGTTGCAGTGAACCATTGTTTAGGGGAAACAATGAGACTGAAATTAATTCCCCATTGAAATAAATCTTGAAGTCTTGACTTATTTTTTCAAGAACATCTGCCTTTCATTTGATATAAACGTAAGATTTGGCAGAGTTTACTCATCCTTGCTCAGATGAAGCCAAGAACCAAAATAAACATGAAGAATAATTCAGTGTTGAATGCTGATGACAGAGATTTGAGCATAAATTTTACAGTGATTTCAGCTAGTGCTATTAATTCTTCATGTTTAACAGAAAAACATGAGTTGAGGAAAAACTAATAAAAATAACATTTGAAAAGCACATTGTTTTTTTAGAATCCACCCTTGTAGTTCAAAACATATCTAAAAACCTTCTTCCTTCCCTAAAATAGAATACAAATATTTAAATGACTTTTTCAATTTTTTTCCACAGATCTTATTTTCACCTATATTCATCTTGTACGATTACTAGCTGATAAATTGGTTCCTAGCCCTTCTTGAAAGGAGTCACAGCTACATAGAAATGTAAAAAGTGGCTGAAAGTTAATAAAAACTTCCTCCTTTTCTTCTTTCAGTGAATTATAACTGCATAAAAGTAATTCCAATAAAGTATGTCTAGGAAAGTTACAAAGCAAAGAATTTTTGAAATTGCTTCAAATTGCTTCATATCTGGCTAGGGACTGATTTTCATCCTCATCTTCCCACGCTAAAGAAACTACTATAAGTAAAGCATACACTAATATGGAAGAAATTTCTGAAGATAAATTTGCTTCATTTGAGTTATTAAAACAATTGGTCCTTGGTATTAGTCTATTAGATTGTTCTGAATAGGTAGTGATATATGCCTAAAATGAAATGCAGGAAAAACTTCTCTACACACATGAAAGAAGGAAATATTTCAGGAATACAGGAAGCATTTTTAATGGCCTTTCTCACTGCTTATTAGTGTTCATAAAAGCATCCACATATTTTCAATCTTGCATCAACTGTTCTGTCAAGAATTGTGCTTGATGGAAGGAAATTATGTATTTGGAGTATACTAATTGTGCTAGTGGTAGTATATTTTTTAGTGGTAGCTATTTTTTTTTAATCTCAACGGCAACAAATTAATCTTTTGAAAATTCTTCAGTTTTATTATCCTACTAGCTGTGATATAGAATCTGCCTTTTTGAAAATTCTTCAGCTTTATTATCCTTCTAGCTATGATATAAAATCTGCCTGATACCGGCTATTAAAACATGCTGTAAGGACATGATCCTAGGTGAAAAGATGTGGGGAAACATTGCTTGCCAGTTTGAATTCAGACATCTTCTTTGCTGGCCAAAGAAATTGCTTGTGTTCTCTGGGAAAGAAAGGAAAAGAAGATGGCACAAATGTCAGTGTCAACACTGTTGTAGGAATATATTATAGCTTTAGTGTATCATTTGGAATACATTTCATGTTACTTCCCATTCTTTATTCAGCTTATTGTAATAAAGAGACAATCCCTTGACAAATTCATTAATCCAAATGCTACAAAACTTGGACTATGTCTCCATTATCTAATGATCCAGTGCAGTTTGCTGGATATATAACATGAATTTGTTGATGTTGAAGACCACCTCTTATATTTGCTTCATATTTGATTTGGGCATTGCACTCCACTTAGGCTTGGATTGGCCTCATGACCTGACATCCTTGCTGCATGTATGCCTCATTTTTTGTCACCTTGTGTCATGGTTTAAGCCCAATTAGCAGCTCAGCTCCATGCTGCTACTCAGTCACTCCCCACAGCCTCTTTCTCCCCATCTTGGTTGGATGGAAGAGAGAATTGGACAGGTAGAAGTGAGAAAACTTGAAGATTGAGATTATGACAGTTTTACAGGCAAAGCAAAAGCTGTATATAAGCAGCTATATATGAAAATGTATCTACATTTGCATATAAGCAAAGCAAGAAAAGGGAATTAATTCACCACTTCCAAGGGGTAGGCATGTGTTCAGCCATCCCCCAGCATAGAAGGGCTCCATCACAGGTAGTGGTGAGTGGGGAAGAAAAACACCATCTCTCCAAGCATCCCCCTCTTCCTCCTCCTTCCCCCAGCTCTGTATGCTGAGCACAGCACCACATGGTCTGGGATATCCCTGTGGTCACTTGGGGTCAGCTGTCCTGGTTGTGTCCCCTCCCTGTGCACCCCCAGGCTCCTCACTGGCAGGGTGAGGTAAGAAGCAGTAAAGGCCTTGACCCTGGGAAAGCTCTGCTTGGCAACAGCTGGAACATCCCTGTGTCACCAGCACTGTTTCCAGCACTAATCTAAAACACAGCCCTGTACCAGCTACTGTGAAAAAAATTATATCAATCCTAGACAAAACCAGCACACTTTGCCCCTCAATCAAAGCTGTCCAAAGGCCATAATTTTTTAATTTAGAATGCTTATGTTTCCATCAGGAGTTTTAAAGTTTTTAGTGTATTTCACGATTCTAGTTAAGAGTACAATGAAAAAGAAACACCCTTTAAAGTGAATCTGCTGACAGCAAGGGAATGCAGAGTTTATTCAGAAGAACCACTAGTGTTCCAAGATAGTGATAAAGACTCAGGTTTTAGTAATTACAGTTGTATTCAAAATACAGCATAGAAATTGATGGCTCTGATGCCTTAAGTTTTAGCTTTCACATTTTCCAGATTCTGTACTGCATTAGTATATAACTCTGAACTTCATGTGAAGTGTTAGCAAGTTCTCCTCACAGTTTAGTTAGACAAAACAATCCTTTTCCAGCCTGAGAACCGATGACACCCTCACAGCTTCAGACCCAAAAAGTGTAAACAGCAGATTGAGGAGAGCAATTAACCCCAATATGTAAATGGACCAAAACTTATAAAAGTGTGAAAACTCGTGACTGGTGGTCCATCTTGGGTGTAGCCTCGGCCAGGCTGTTGGACTGCCCAAGGTGTATCCTTTGAAGGCCTTTTAATAAATACTTACCTTACTCTTTTAACATTGTCTAGTCTGTGTTCCAGGTAGCTTCTCACAGGCATCAGTCCCTAAAAAAAGTCATAAACTCTGCTTTCTTTTCCTCCAAATTGACATATTTAGCAAATAACACATAGCAAACAACTTTGGGTTTGGATTCTTGCCACTGGTTGTATAGGAAATGTTGTTTGCTTTACATGTGGCCTCCAGAGAATATGGTTTCACCTCTAAATAACATTAAACCCACATGATTTCCCCCTCTGAACTGAGCTGGCTGAGTATTGCCACCATTCCTTGAGATTGGTTTGTGCTGAAGCTTGAAACTGGACTGAAATCTACAGACTTGATTGCAGTCTGTAAATAAGGATACACTAATTTGATTAACTTTGGAAGTTGTTTTCTTTTTTTTTTTCTTGTTGTTATTCACCTAATTAAAGTAATTGTAGTTAATTGAAAAGGCATGATTGCCTTAATTAGATCTGAAAATGCAACAAGAAAATCACTAACGATGAAGATGGAATTGATTTGATGGAAAACTACTCCAAACAAAAGTGTGGTCTGAGCAGTATGGATCTCTTTTCAGGAAAGTATTCAAGAAACATTGTCATTTTTTTCCCTCCAGAAGCAATGAACAGATGTAGGACTGTTGGAAATAAGTTGAAATAGTGTTGATTTGACAAATCTGTCCAGCTTTGCCATCTTATATAATGAGTCTCATCTTTCCAATTGTATTGCCAGCTGCTTTAGTTTTCAAGAGATGGTGGGGATGGAAATTTTATATTGTTTAGGGAAGTAGGCTGTACCCAACATCGATCTTTAGGAGGATGAAGGTATATTGGGGGAAAGCTCAGACCACATTAAAATTCATTGGGTTTTTAGATAGCATGGTGTCCCTTGATTTGATAAGGTGTCTTTGTAATAAATTAATATAGAGAAAATGAGTGAATTAAAATGTTCTGGTTGTGTCCCACAAGAAATTAGGCAATAGGGTTTTGGTCTTTGGTACCCATCAGAAAGAGGTCCAGACTGCCTCCACGGGGGTCATGGAAAGGAGTCTTTGAAGAGTTTTGGAGGAGAAGCAGCAATGAAATTAGCATAATTATTGCTCAGACAAGTTAGTCAGGAATCATATTGTCTCAGAAAACATTTTAGCAGCCTGACTTTGAAAGTGCATGGCTTTGCTGAAGAGTCAGTTTTATAGTTAATGGTCTACAATCTGTTTCTGAGGGATTAAAGATATTTCTCAGTGGAAATGAAGTAAAAATGCAGATGCTAACCATTGTCCACTCCAAACAACGTTAGAAACTACACAGGGTCTGGTTTGCACAAACTCTCATGGGAACAGAAAAGAAAAATGAGAATAATTGTCACAAGATGATATTAAAAACTTCATTTTTATTAAATAATTCAACATAAGGGGTGCCAACAAAAATATTTTTTCATTGGCTGAAAAATATGTTTGCTCTCTCTAGCTCACTGAACCAAAAAACATCACAAAACACTGTGATATAAAAAGAATAAATTTAAAAATTATTATGATAGCACTGAAAAATATATGTTAAAAATAAAAAGGGATGTTGCCTAGCCTAGCTAAAAGAATGGCTTTGGGGCCATTGAAATTTAAATGTTGAATTACCTGGAGAAATAATGAAGACATTTATTAGTGGCAATTAAAAGCTTGCAAAGTAGAAATGAAAAAGATGGAAGTGCCTGACCGTAGAAGTGATGCCGTTTACATCAGCTAAGCAATAATTAATTATTAGGGAAGGAGTATTTTCTCTTCTTACCTACTTGGAAATTGCATCAGTAATTACATTATTTTGAGACGGCATTTCAAAAGTCAAAACAAACCCTCCAAAAATAGATCTGAACACATATGGCTTTTGGAAGGATTGAGAAAGACCTCTTCTTCTCCACAAGAGCCCATAGTGAACGAGGAACACACTGTTCTGAGGAGTGCTTATTGGCTGTGGCTGATCTCATGTGGCTGCACTACTGAGAGCCTGTGCTGGCTCATGCCCCTCAAACAGGGACCCCTCCACACAGTAGTTTCATGGGCACTTTTTACATATTCTCTTGAACCAGTTTGCACCCCTGCATCTCCATAAGTGCTGTCCTAAATGAAGGTGAAAAACTTTGCCTTTGAAATAGCTGAGTTTTGTTTGCTTGACTTCAAGGATCAAGCACTCTCTAACACAATCTTGTCAAAAATTTTGGGTCTCTCCAGTGTCCCTTTGAAGGGCTGTGGTACAAAGGATTCTAGCTTGGTTTATTCTACTGACTTATTATTATTTATTACTATTATTACTAAATTGTTAATATATTAGTTTTATAGCATTATGTGAGGGATAATAGGAGGATTTGATTCGAAACAGGCATCTCCTTTAGGAAAAAAATGACTTAGCGAAAAATGGGAATTTTGAATCAACACATTCCTTTACTAAAAAATAACATCCACAATTAATAGCAAGTAGCAAGAAGCCTAAAATGGTAGTTTTATTTTAGATCCTTATATTGATATCTTCAGTATTTAGCATCTGCACACAAAGCCTACAAAAAAGTCAGAAATTTAACCTATAAAAGCTGAATTCCCATCTTTAGGGCATAATGTCAAGGAATCTCATCAAAGTGCAAATATATGAACAGAAATAAAAAATGTCTTTAGGTCAGTGAATTATAGAACCTGCTAATTTGTCTCACAGTTCCATCTCTGACACTTTCCTCCCTCAGCAAGTTCCTACATGAAAATTTAAAAATTACATTTAGGGTGGAGGAAATTTGAGAAAGTGAAATATGTTAAGTTAAATGTAAGGACCTCAATTTCAGCATGACCTTTTATAGTAGTCAGCATAATTTTTTCTTCTTATAGGTAAAATTTGAGATTCTAGATTCCCAATACTCCTAGCAGGTGGTAGAGTTGTTAAATACTCTGAATGCTGTGGTGTTTATTGTACTGGGGACTACAGGGGTGGCTTCTCTGAGAAGCTGCTAGAAGCTTCCCCTATGTCTGACAAAGGCATTATCAGCTGGCTCCAAGATCAAGTCCTTACACCCCTAGGACCTTGCTGAATTATTTTGTCTGTGATTGTATTAAGAATGCTCAGCTGCAATGCAAAATTTTACCTGTACTGTTTTGATGACACCTAAAAATATTTTTTTTAAGTTACAATGACAAGTTGTTTCATGGCAGCTGAGCTCTAAACTGCTTTTCCCTTTTCTCAAAACAAAACAAAAAAGAGTGCAAAATAGGGGGAAAGCAATTTCACGTCAAATGTAAAGCCTTTCTATTACAGAGCTTGATTCAAAAGTGGCAGCTCTTACATAAAAAATGATCATGTGGAAAGAGTAAATGGAGAAAAACAGAGTTCTCTATTCCTACAGAGATACAAAATATTCATTTGTTTCATGTTTAGGTAGTGATGATAAAACATAACTATAAATTTTGAGAGTAATTTTTACGCTGTATAAAAGAAAGAGGTTTTTTTTCCCCTTAAAATAGTAGTGTAAAAATGTATAGCAGCATGCAATTTCTAGGAATAATTACATTTTTATTATGATCATATAGCACCTTGCTGGAATGAAGTTCATAGACTGTGGATGCATTTTTGAGTTACAAAGTCATACTGATGTCAGTTTTTTGTAGTAGCAATATATTTTGTGTGACAACTCCTGAACATGTCTCCCGACTGAAACCTCCAGCTCATTTGGATAAATGAAGCCTGATAAGTTGATGTTGAACAGTGCAAGGTCATCACCTTTTTTGAGGTACACAAAATTCCTGCTGAACTTCAGCTTGGAAGCTAGTTGCCACAATATACTTGAGAAATGAAAACAGAGTGTGGTACCATACACTGACTATTTTTCTACAAAATAAAATTGCTTTTTCATACATGGCAATTACTACATGATAACTATACACAAACCATTTTAATGCCACAATACCATATTTTAACATCATGATAAAAATGTTCAGTCTAGTTTTTGTCTCATAGCAACAAGAAATTTAAGTAATATCACTTTTTTTTCTCCTTTATTGAGAGAGCAAACATTTCTTATAAGGTTTTAAAACTGCATGGCTGTATGTACATACCCAAATGTACTTCAAAACAAAGAGAAAGAAAATACAAGGTGATGTGAAAAATATTTTACTGATCTTCAGTCATAGACATGATATTCACAATGGAAATATTTCCTATGCTTTTTTATGGAAAACACAGGTGTCTAGCTGCTAGACCAGGAAAGTTCTCAAACATAAGAACCAAATCTCCTCCCAGTCTGCCTTGTTTCAGCTCTTTATTTCTTACAGGTGAAAATGTCAATGGTGGCTTGATGAATGGACATGGAACTGTGATGAGTTTTCTCTGCTCCATTGCTCTCTGTGTCCAATCTCTGTGTTTTCCATTGTAAGGGTGAGACCCAGGGACTTAGTTGTGTTTAGTAAGGGTAGTGTGGCTGTAGTTCACTGCTTACAAGAGACTACTAGGGATCCTGTGCTGTGAGTAGCACAGAACAGTTCAGTGTGTGATGGAGTGCAAAAAGCAGTTAATTGCTATCCTCTAATGAGACAGTAGAGTTGATTGAGGTAACAGGCTTAAAGCCTAAGAAACCAACTGTGGAAAAAACAGGGTAAAAATCGAGTAGGAGTTTTACTGTGGCAAAGCTGTGATTTCTGAAAGCATCTGCAATGAGATTAGGATTTGAGTGCAAAACAAATGAAAGTCTCAGAGGAGAATGCCAGTAACTAAGATTCAGTATCAGACAGAGATGATTAGATGCATTTAGGTAAACTAGTTACTGAAGTGAACTGAATAGAGGATGTGAGAGCCTGTTTCTTTAAGGAATAGGAACAATGGTTTTGTAAAGAAGGGATGTAGAACCTGGGGAGGAAAAAATTTCTGTGAGAATGAAGACAGGAAGGAGGTCCTGCAATGGAAAGGTTTCATATTGGTGAAAGCAGTGTCTGGACTCCAGCAAACAAAAAATCTCAGCACCAAAAAGTCAGAAAAAACAGGTCAATATGTCACCATGCTAAAAGAAAATTGCATATAATGATTCTTCTGGATTTAACTCTGGGTTCCTACCACCTTTAGATTATGATGCATTTGGATGAGGTAACAGAATCATCCCTCTGCTTGCAGTTGTGAGTATCATATAAAGGAATTGTCCAGACCTCAGGGGATAGCAAAAAGAATTTTTTCTAGGAGATTCTTCATCTGTGAAATGACTAGTGGTACTAGCTAATGACAGGATTACAGAATAGCTACCTTCTATGATAGAGAAATTATCAGGAAAATTCAGCGGTGATTCTAGTGTATGTGGAGAAGTTTTCCCAGAAGATGAATTGACAGAATGAAGCCTCTATGCCATTTTAAAGGCCTGGGTGAGATTTCAAATCTAATATCATGTTCCATTTTTGTCAACATACTAAAGAAAAAATGAACTGAAATCATATCTGAACATGTAGAGTTTTTTAAGGAGACAAAGAACATTAATGTCAGGATAAGAGACTAAAAATTTAAAAAATTAAACATGAGGGAAGATATTACTGTATACAGTATGCCATAGTGGCCAGCATGTGTGAGGGATTGTTTTTTAAGATAAAAGATCTGACTGCCATGGGAATAGGTGACTGTCAACCACTATGAGTAAGTTGAAGTTGGAATGAGAAGACAGGTTCTAATTCTCAGAGCACAGTTCTGGGCCAGTCTTCCAGGGACAAGTACTGAGGGCAAATCACCCCCAAAATGCTTTAAAGAGAGAACTTGGAGGGTTTATGAAAGTGGTTTCAATTTGATTTGTCTGCAGGGAGCTGACCCAAGAGGTCTCTGGCAGCCCTGTGAACAGACCATATACCTTTATCTCTTCCTTTAAACCCTTTTGGAGGACTCGTTTATTCTAGGCAATCTTCCCTGCATTACTTGCCACTATTCTCTCTGTGCAGTTTCCCATGTGTCCTGTGCTTGGTCTTGTTTCTTTTGTATGGAGTGTTATTATGAAATCCGCAGCACATCAAAGTTATTTTTCATACAATGGCACTTATGTTCATAGTACTATATAGATGATTGATTAATTAATTAATAGTACCATCTGGACTATCAAGCAGTAACAACTATATAATCATCAGACTTTCATAAAATATTCTTACTTGGAAGGGATCCACAAGGCTCATTGAGTCCAACTCTGAAAAGAATGGCCTGTACAGAGATCAAACCCATGCCCTTGGCGTTACTAGCACCATGCTTTAAAGACTTAGTTAATCCTCCTTTCATCTCAGTCTTCTAGACAGCTGTTCCATTAACTCTGAGTTTTCAAAATATAATTAAATTTCAAAATTTCCTCAAAGAAAATATGTATACTAAATAGAAAGAAAATCTTAAACTACTTCTATATATTAATTGCTATATGCACTATATAAATGGTTGTATGTAATGCAAATGAAATCTATATATAAAATAAATACTAAGTGAAAAAATAAAAAATAATTGAAATAATGGGACATGATAAATCTAGTATACTCTGTTACTCTGTATCATTCATGAAAAGCACCTTATGAAAATTTGGTTGTAGTGGGTTGACCCTGGCTGGATTCTAGGCACCCACCAAAGTTCCTCTATCATTCCCCTCTGCAACTGGAGAGGGGAGAGAAAATATAATAATGGTTTCATGACTTGAGATAAGGACTGGGAGAGATTGCTCACCAAATACTATCACAGGCAAAACAGGCTAGAATTAGAGATATTACTTCAATTTACTAGTAGTGAAATCAGAGCAGAGTAATGAGAAGTAAAATGAGACCCTAAAAACACATTTCCTCCACCCCTTCCTCCTTCCCAGCTCCACCTCTTTGCCCCAACAGCACAGGGAGACACAGAATGGAGGTTACAGTGATCTCAGTTGTTTCTGCCTCTGCTCAGGGAGAGGAGTCCTTCCCCTGCTCCAGTGTGGAATCCCACCCATGACAGATAGCTCTCCGTGAACTTCTCCAACATGAACCCATTCCACAGTCAGTAGTCCTCCAGAAACTGCTGCAATGTGGGTCACTCTTCCATGGGGTGCAGTTCTTCAAGGGTGGGTGGCTCCAACATGGGTTCCCCATGGGGTGACAAATACTACTGGGAAACCTGCTGCAGCATGGGCTCCTCTCTCCATGGGTCAACATGGGTCAACATGGGTCACTTCCTTTTCTCATACTGAGTAATTGAAACAGTGTCATTCATGCCCAAGGGCCACAAAAGCAATGTTCCACAGAATGTTTAAAAAGCAGCAAGAGTTAAATGAAAAACCTAAAAATTAGAATTCTTGGCACATTAATAGTAGTCATCCATTGAAAGATATTAGTTTTGAAGAGGGTAAGGGTGGCTAGGTAGTACTTGTGTTGTCACAGTAGCCACACTCATGTGCTACACATACTGTTCCCCTGACCTGTCTGTAGTTTATGCAAGCACAACAGTTAGACACATGCTAAAATAAAACCTAATTTCCTCAAAGAGAGTTTATGAACCAAATTTCAATGAATGTTAGTGACAGAAAGACTAAACAAAGATTATTCCATTTCTATGATCATTTGGGACAAAATCAAGACTAACTCCGTTGCCAAAATTCTTAAATGCTGTCAGTTTTTAACTGATTTGAAATAACAAATTAATTAATGCTTTTATGCTTTTAAATTTTAAAAAATGTGGTAGGGATATGTAGTAGCCTACCTGATATGGTTTCTGTCTAACAAAGGTGTATTTTTGCTCTATGTAACAGACATATTAGATTGACTTGACAACATTTGGGATTGAAAATCTTGTCACACACTAGTGTGAATTGCAAGATGGCACATCCTCTTGCAGAGGAAATTTTCCTGATTGAGAGCTATTTAAAAGTCATCACTTGAACCACAATGTCTAATGTTGCCACTAAATAATTTATTGAGTATTTCAGAATAATTTTCTCTGCAATGTTATAATGGGCATAATTTATTCAGAAGCCTACTTCTAGGAATCATTATTAATCTGATGCTTATAAATGTTATCTTAGTTTAAGGAATGATAATGAAAAAGGTACTTTATGAATTGCTATTGAGCAGCACCTTTTCCATTTATTGATGAAGTAGCTTTGTTTCATAGAAAAATTTTCTAAAGTTCTCAATAAGTTTTCCTGTCAAAGACATTGAGAAGAAGATCAGCTCTGCTGCCAGTTTCATGTAACATATTTTTATACTACTTAGCTTACACTTTTCAGAAGAAACAGAAGCTCATCAGATAGCTGTACTGATAAAACTGTAGGAGAAGGGACAAAAAATTGTCTATATCTCACAATAACTGGACAGAATATTTCTTTATGCTTTACAGAAACACTTGATGAAGTGATTATTATATTTCTTTACAGTTTGCATTATTTTTTACATTTACCACAATTTCATATATTGCTCTGTAGTTGAATATATATTCTTCAGTCTTTGTTAGACAATCCCTAGGGCTGATGTAATGACTAGAAACACAGGGTCAGCCTTATCACTGTCCTTATCACTTCTCACTGTCCTTCAGCAGTACAAATGCAACAAACCGGCCAAAAGAACACAAACCAAGTTATGCAGATGGTTTCAGAATAACTTTGTGTTGCTGCAGAAACAAGAAAGAATCAAAACATGCCAGTGAATTTGTCTTCTGGCTACAAATTAAACTTCATAAAAAAGATGGAGAAAACCTGCTACCTTAACCCCTATGGCCCATGTACTGAAGCCTGAGCTTTTGCCATTGATTTTAGTGTCTGAGAGAAGGCTGATGTCAGGCTGTTGCTAAAGCAAGAAGACATTTCAGACCCAATTGAATTCCACCCCACTGACAATTTTCTCGATGGACCAAGATTTTTGAGCCTTTTATTCTCTGAAAATGAGTATATGAATTGTATTTCTTTCAAAGCAAGTAAAGTGATATGTTCAAGTTTTTCCCAAAGATCTCAGTTTCTTATGTTGGGGAGTTCACCACCCTCTTCTTCAGCTCACAACTCAGTGAAACTTGATATTTTGCTTTACTATTTTGTCTAACAATTTTAGATCCTAGAGTGATTTACAAGTGTGAATTTACTGCTTACACATCCTTGCAGTAGATACCATTTATGACTATGTACTGAGTAGCATTTCTCATAATGCTACCAATATGATACTGGATTCAATTCAAACTGATCTTCACCTTCCAGTGTCATTTGTAAGCAAAGATGAAGGCCATCTTTACCCCTTTATCTGGATATTTTTCAAAATACATTTCCAAAAAAAGAAATCATGTCCTTTATTTCTTGTCTTTATATCTCTAATGTGATTTAGACGTAGACAGTCTTTGGTGATGAAAATTATGAACTGAAGAATTTTGTGCAATATTTCCAGCAGTGCACAAAACAGCACCTGTTTAGTAATAGTTTCTGCAGAAGAGACTCTTTTGCTGATCTCTGTGGCTCTTCTGATAAGAAAATCTCTCCTGTTTTTTTAAATAGTAGGGACTTTTATCCTTTGATTTCATTTGGAATAGGATCTGACCCAATCTTTCACTTGCATAAATAGCCATACATAAATGAAAGACCCAGCTTGCCTGTCCATATTTAACATCTTCCCTTGCATATCTTCTCTGCCAGGTCCTCCAGATGAATATTTTGGATTGCCTATGTTACTACTGTTGAAAAATATGCAGCCAGTGCACTCAATCTGCTGTATCAAGTATCATGCAAAAATGAAAATAGTTGAAGTATTTATGACCAGGCAGAGCCCTTGGGATATTTTCCTGGTCAAAACCCATATTATTTGCTGATATTGCTTTGCAACATTTTATTTATGGTGAATTTGCTGTTTCTTTTTTCAATATATTATTCTTTATATTAAGTTTATATTTACACATCTTGACAAAAGCCCTCTAAAATTCTTCCATTTGTCAAAACTTTGCTATGTGTTGGAGAAATTCTGATGAATTGCTTGATGAATTGCATTAGGTACAGAAGCGTAAAAGTGATGTTATTTAGACTATTCTTGTCAATCTTGGACAAGGAAGAATCTGGGTTTCCTAACGTTAACATGCTGATAATTTGATATTGATTTTTTTAATATTCTTTTGCATATGCAAAGGAAATATTCTTCCTTTTAATACATCACTTTTTTTTTTTTTTTAAAATAAATCCTTCAAAATAATCAATCTATTTTATGGATATAAACTTAGAAGAAAGGAAAGGGGAAGCTGTCAATCTACACCTATACTGTCAGGATGGCTGTACATCACTTGGTGGTGCTTTTTAAATACAGGCACATTATTTCCATGCTAGGGCCTGAGTCTAGTGTGGTACTACACTGACCTACTAAAAATCTAATGTAATACATTCAGTCTACAATAGAAATTTGCTCCTCATTTTATGAGTTTATTTATTCTATTGTTTTCTATTTAAGTACTTTTTTTTTAAATTAACTCCCGTCTTCTTCCTACACTTTATCCAAAAATTAATCCATATAAGAAGTTCTTATTGAGTTTATGTGTGGAAAGAATAGGATTTCGTTTTGTTTGCCCTATCCTTGTGAACTTATAACTGCCAACTACACACCTTATGCAATGGCTTTTCTTTCTCTGATTGTTTTAAAGATCTGTACATTCTTCTGTTTATGCTACCATATCTGCATTTGAAATCACTGCCATCTGGCTTTTGACTTTTGCTTAATCTCATTGATTTCTATGCTGCCTTCTGACACTTAGGTTTTATGAGTATTAATAAAGATTTTACACTTTCTATCTATTTGTGAAATATATTCTGTTTTTTTCATTACACATGTTCTATGCAATAGTTGACTGCAATCATCTTTCTTGAACTCATTACATATTCTCTGCAAATGTGCCTTTTAAATTTTAATGTTTTCAGCTCCTGTCTTTCCCAGATAAAGTCTGATGATGAACTATGCAACTATATGAGTACTACACAGGATAATTCAGAATATATTTTCAATACTGCTTCCTCATATAGATCACGCAGTATTCTCATTTCATTAGAGCATCAATGTGTTCTCTTTTCTCCAATAATTTTATTGCTGCATGGGATGAAAAGGAGTGACTATATTCCCAAACAGTCCTTCAGTCACATTTAGCAACTCAAAAAATACTATTTTCAAATGTCAAGGCATTGTTTGACAACAATATAATATATTACACATAAACACCCTACAAATGATACCAAAGCATGTATTGTGTGTACTGTTTTTGTGAAGTGTATATTATAGAGACAGAAATTCATACAATTTACCTTTAAATCAGACCCTCTAGGAGTAACACTCTAAAATAAGAAACAAATTTATTAATTGAAATTTCTAATTTCTAACATAACTTTGATAACCAAAAACCTGTTGATAGTGTAATGAATGGTCTGGACTTATTCTTAAATAAGTCTTTGAGACAGTAGACTATCTCTGCATATATCTTGACTAGAAGTTAAGTAATAGTCCTTTTATATTTTCTTCACATCCCTGATGCATTCCTCAGATGCATCTCCATCTCAGGAGCCCACAAAACACACAAACGTGCCTGCAAGTGCACTTTAACCAGTAATACATTCTGTATCACCCGTTTGAAATGATACCTTTCTTTCTCTTCAACAACTTTTGTTTAATTTGAGTTGCCAGGCGTGACTGCTAGGCATCCAAATCTTTGTAACAGCCTACAGGAGGGATTTTCAGTACTTCTAGAAGCACATCCAATGCTGGCTGATACTGAAATTAGTGACTCAATCAATCCAAAAGATGATGACTTAAGTCCCTGATCAGAGTTTGAGCTCTGGTCTCTGTTCCATTTCAATGACATTGCATTTCTTGCTGTATCTTCCCATTTCCCAAAGTTCCATGACTGAATATAAAGCAGACTGAAGAGGATCCATATCAAAATATAGTTAGAAAATAATTAGATATATTTATGGCCTCTTTTGTTTTGTCCCCAAGTAACTCCTGGCTAACCTTAAAGCTATGTTGCCAGCATAATTGTTTTTGTTGCAATATTAACTTTCATGTACAAAACTCCATTATGTGCATATTCATGACAACTTCAAGCAATTTATCCCTCCTATATAATACCTATTTTGCACTCAAAACTTTCTGATTTAGGCTAAGTCTCAGCTGTCTCCTTCTATACTTTCATTGACTATTGCGGCTTTGAAGCAAAGTATCAGTAACACTATCAACAAACCACATATTATCATAGAGCAAATGATGAAATAGAACAAAAAGAAATAAAACATAGAAATAAAAATCCAGATGATAAAATCTTTTAGTAACCATGGCCCATATATATCTATTGGTTATTATATGACTCTAGATACCAAATAACATATTACTCAAGATAAAGCCTCTTGTCTCAGTTGTAGAAATATGGGAAATCATATGACTGATCTAAAACATTGGTTAGTTAATATAAAAGATATATCATTATAGATTTTGGGTCCTATTTGACGCTGTTTATTATTGGAGGAGACAAATGATGGTGGATAAAGAGTTTTACTTTAGCTGTATATCTTTCCACCTCCCCAGTCATTATGATGTGGCTAGAGCCTCAATGTCGCTCCTCCTATATGTTTGGCAATGGTCACTTAGGTATCAGCTCATAGTACCAATACCTTGACCTTGTTTTCTGTACACAGAACTAGGAGCAACTCTGCATTTGACACTAGACAACCATTCTGAACCCCAATGTGATACAGTGGAGCCCTAGCACAACAGTTGCTGGGCTAAAATGCACATTCCATTTATTGAGGATGGATGCTAACTGTTGCCCTCATCTAGTTAGAGCCACAGAAAAATAAAAACAACTTAGGTCTTCCAGTGACCATACAAGATATATATATATATATATATGTGTCATTGAAGCACCATGCCTTGCCAGGGGAATATTCTGAGCAAGTGATTAATGTAGATGATATGAATAATCTTCTGAGGTATAATTTCCTTAGACAAAATTCATTTGTTTACAGATAAGAACTTTGTTCCATTTTTGGTACACTAGAAATTTTTACCTGGTCTTTATTTGCCGTGGTGGGACAGGTCTCCTATAAACTCCATGTTTTATAAGGATATAATGGGTTTAGATGTCTCTGTCAGGGTGGCTTCTAAATTAAGCACGGAGGGAGATGAAGAAATAAGGGATCTACACACAAACTAGGAGAACAATTAATTTGGCTAAACAGATACATTTTTGGGTTCCTATGCTAACTGAAAGAAGTACTGTGGATTTTCAGATACAGTAATGGATTCATGGGTAACACATTGTGCTTCTAGAGGCATAACTTGTAAGCCAAGTGCAATCACCCAAGGAAATCAACTTGGCTGTGTGTTTAGAGAACTAAATCCTACCTCAGCTGTCTCCCTTTCAGTGTTAGTGAGCAGTGCTCTGAAATTGTTGTTGCTTAGGAAAAAGAGCTTACTGTTATCTGAGATACTTGTTAATCTGTGTTCTTTTTTTTTTGCATTTTTACCATCTCTCATTACAAAATTTCAAGTTACTGTACAGAAGCTTGTGGCATCAGATAAGCATTTGTCATTGTTTTCTCAGAGGGAAAGTCCAGACTTATCCATTATTGTAAAATATTGAAGCTAAGAAGATTATTAAGGGACTGGAACAACTTTTGCACAATGAGATCCTGAGAGACCTGGAATTTTTTAGCCTAATTACAGAAAGCTCAGGGAGGGGCAGCAGTTCTTTTCCAAATGGGTTTATATATGTACATCATGAGAGGATGTGAAGAAGAGGGGAACAGACTTGCCCCAGTAATATTCACCAACAGGACAAGAGGTAATGGCACAAACTGGAAAACATAAAAACATGTCTGAAAACACAGAACACTGTTGTTTTTGCTTTGGAAGCTGTCTAACACTGTAAGAGAGCTCCTGATAGGTTATGGAGTCTCCATCTACGGAGATGCTCAAAATCCAGCTGGATGTGGTCCATGGCAACCAGTTTTAGCTGACCCTACCTGAAGAGGGAGTGGGACTAAATCTTCTCTACTGTTCCTTCCAAACTCAAATGTTCTGTCATTCTGTGCCACCTGCCATTCTGTGTCATCACTGTGGCATCTGTAGACTGTCAGCAGTGAATCAAATTACAGTAAAGTCTATGTTTGGGCCACAGAATACAGTGACCACTAAAGCTCTATCCCTAGAAAACAGACAGATCTTATATGCCAGGGAGGATGGGTTCTGGTGACTAAATGCTTCTGTCATGCAACCTTCTAGGTCTTTATCTTCTGTCATGATGGCTCAGGGCTACTCAACAGCTGCTGCGCCACAGGGATGTGGGTATCCTGCAGAGCCTCTGTCATGACTGGCAGAGTCATATGGGTGCATCAGTTCTGTTAGGGCATCTCAAGCATTTTCTACAGCTATATACAGATTAGAAAAACCTGAATTTACCTCTTGGCCCTACTAAATGTATTGACTAGACCATCACTGCTTATGATGGGCTCTTAAACCTCTCTCATCTCTCCTGTCTCTCTAGGACATCTAACAGGGATATTCAAATTTAGACCTCCTATTACAAACAGACCCTCTTCCTGTTCTCTACATTGATGTGCTAATGTTGTTAAACTATATAATTTCCTAGAAGACTGTAAAAAAAGTGTAATTAAAGCCATAGTTTATGAAAATCTGCAACCAGAAAGAGAGCAGAAACTAGAGAGTTCATCTGGGAAACAAGGTATATGATGAGCATTTAATAGTAGACTTGAATTTATTTGCTCAGGGAAAACAATTTTTTCCTTTTATTTTTAATTTTCTGTTAGAAGTACAGGTGATTCTTGATAGATGCAAATGACTGGGAAACCTCAAATACTAACATTTTCTGGAAATGGAAAGCCATAAGGAATAATAATAAAGTAATTTACTATAATAGTAGCAACAAAAATAACAATCATCATTGTCATAAACACCTGTGAAGAAAAACATGCCAACAACAAGCTGATGGAAAATAAAAGGAATAGTTCTTGAATGTACCTTCAGAATTTTAAATAACTGATATTTGGAATTTTTAAATGCATGCTGGATAAATTATAACTTAGGAAAACTGTTAGTGGCCTGTGACATTACTGAAGTTATCAGATCACACTGCAGATATTAAAAAAAATGGTGGTAAATTAACAAAGAAGGCCATTAGCCATGTAGGAGTTGACTGGATAACAGAAAAGGTGTTCTTCATTTCAAAGCAAATGAAGTAATTAGTTTAAATAAAAAGTAGTTAATAAGGATATGTCAGCATCTATTTCAATTTGCATCTGGGTACATGGAAATTTCCACATGAAATAATTTGTACTAAAATTTCCATATAAAAAAGTAGTTTGAATGAAGAGGTCTATTATTGCATACTCTTCTTAGTAATAGTAGTTAATGTTTTTCATTATAACCAAAAGCACCAGTATGGCCTTCTCATCCAGATTTACTTATTCCTTGAGGAGTGGTGATAGACAAGCAACCTTCATCAGCAGGGTGCCCCTGAGGTAAAGGAGGCCAGCTGCACATTGGGCTGCATGGACAAGAGAGTAGGCACAGAACTTTGGCCACATGGAGAGAGGAGCTCATGGCACAGCAGGGGACTCACACTGGGGCAGTCTGTTCCTGAAGGACAGGAGGGGACCCATGTCAATGAGTTTGTGAAAAACTGCAGCCCATGGGAAGGACTCAGGTTTGCAAAGCTTGTGAAAGACTCTCTCCTGTCATACTGACCCCCTGCTGGAGGGGAAAAAAGTGTGAGTAGTCCCTGTGGGGAGGAAGGAGCAGCAGAGATGATGTGCAATAACCTGACTGCAGACCCCGTTCCTGCACCCCTGTGCCTCTGGGAGGGAGGAAGGAGAGAATTCAGAATTAAAGTTGAGTCCAGGAAGAAGGGAGAGGTGGGGGAAAGATGCTTTTTGAGATTTGGCTTTATTTATTATTATCCTTCCCTGATTTGGTAGGCGTTAAATTAAACTAATTTCCCCAAGTTGGTCTGTTTTGCCTGTGATGGTAGCAGGTGTGATCTCTCCCTGTCCTTATTCCAACTCATAACTTTCATTATCTTTTCTCTCCCCCGTCCAGCCATCAGGGGGAGTGATAGAACAGTTTTGGTGGGCACTGGCATTCACCCAGGGTCAATACACCACAAAAGCCTTAAGCATCCTTCTCTGGCTGGAACTGCTCTGAATAGCAGATTGGACTGGACAGAAGTCAGAAGATAGATGTCAGAAGTCCCTTCTAACCTTCATGAGCTTATGCTTCTATGAAAGCTATTTTTATCTTGTATACGATTTGGATGACACCAGTGTGACAAGACCAGTGGAATTTACATTATAAGTATGAAAACAATGTAGCTGTGTATCAGCAGTTTTAAGTTGTTAATTCCTTGAGTGATTCATGATGTCTCTAACTAGTAGTCTGTTGGCAGGCAGACTGTGGTGTTTAGTTGCCTTCTGGAATCAACTCACAACAATTAGTTTTTCGGTTTTTAACAAACTTGGTCTGTGCAACACAATTTCCCATCCTATATGTAAACACAAATGGAAACACATTGATCAAAAGGAGAAAACCAGTAAGATTATGCATTGTAGAAGTATATTTCTATTACTGAATTCTCCCAAAGGATTATAACATGATGCATAAAATTACCCTTTAAACTGTCCAGGTGCTTACAGATATTTGCCTGCTTTCATTTGATTCTAAAAGGAAAGGGCTTAGAGTGTAATTAGGTGGCATGGGTAAGGTGAACTGACTTCCTAAACACACGCAACATCTGTGAGCATTTAGAAATGGTAGAAATTGGAGTGATGTTTCAAATTTTTTTTCTCATTTTCGCTATTTCCCTTTAGGTTGTGAACTTATTCAAGTGAGTTTACAAGCACTTTATTGTTCTCCAGAGTTCAGATAGCTGCTAAAATGCTCACTGCAGCTTTACATTTAAAACAGGTGTTATAACTCCCTACAGAGTAGTAAAACATTATGCCTTTCCCCCATTTGAGCGTACAGAAGAATTCTTTTAACACCTTTGTTATTGCTGCTATTCAAACTAATACATTTACTAGTCAAAACCAATTGCCATTGCTTTGAAATTAGAAAACAGTGGGGAAAAGAAAGCCCTCTGTAACAAATGGGCATTATGATTTTCTTCTTTGTGCACAAACGACAATTCTGCACAAAAACTTTACAAATTGACTCAGAAATATTCAAATAATCACATGCTTATGACCCAGTAAAACCACTAATGCTACTGTACAGGGGTAGAAGAGAAAGTTGGTTTTAAGTCTAGTCAATCGGAAAGCCATTAGCACTTCACAGTTCTCTGATTTCTACAGAAATCTTGTGAGGACAAGCCAACCACACAGACACAATGCATGAATGAAGAGATTACAAGGATAAAAATACACCAGTTGTGAGAATAAACAATGTTATCTTAAAAAACATTGCTACCATTAGCCTGAAATAATTGAATATTGACAATTAAATATAAGTTTCTGTTCTGTTTAACAATGAAGTTAAAAGAAAAGCCTGTGGTATTTACAGTCTAGCTTGTGACACTTACATTGAAAATACGATGATAATTCAACTTTAACTTGAGTAAAAGTTCACACATAGTCTGACTAAAAAAGAGTCTTCTGGATTCATGATTCCAACTGCAAGAAACATACAGAGATGATTTGGAATAAGAATTACAGAATGACAATTCACGTAGTAAAGAGAAAGGAGTGAAAAAAGCCAGATCAAAAAGCAGGGTTGTTGCTTCTAGACTTTGACCTCTTTGGTCAAAGTCACAATCAATGAATTTGTCTTTGCATTGACAGTGAAAAAAGGGATGATGTGAGGAGTAGAAGTTGGCTACTCTTGCAAAAAGCATATTCCACGCTACATGAGATACATTTGTGTCACAGGAAAGTGCATTAAGATATCTGTCAGACATTATTGAATGCTATATATGTTTTCTTCTTCTGTATGTCTTTCAAAGTTGGATGCTTCAAAACTCCCAAAATGCAAGAATCAACACATACATGAACTTCACCAGTTAGGTGATTAATTTAAATTAGTCATCTAAGCTTATTCTTCAGGTAGTGAGAGTGATAGGCACCTTTAGAAGGCAACTTTTTATTTCATAATTTTTGGGACAATAATATTCAAGTCTAGTGGATTATCTTATTAAAACCTGGTTGGGCAACTAGAATATTTTGGCATTAATATTATGCACACAATGGATAAAATTTAGGTTGTGATTTTAGAAATGTCCAAGACATCTGAGGGAAGTTTATATTAAAGACAGAACCATAATGTACTAAAAGGAAAGAATGTACATTTGTCGTCATTTAATAGACAGTATATGTCATAGCTGGGAATTTGTACTATCCCACTGAAATAAATGGGAAGTCTAATTACACAGGATCTGAACCATTCCCTTTGAAAACCTTCATACCTTCATAAGTAATGTAGATGTTCTTGTTGTATAGGGGATTTTTTTGCTCAGTGATCTCCTATACATGCCTAAATTTGAATAGAAATAACCTGGTCCATAATCTTAATGATTTTACAGCAAAGTACACCAGTATCTCTTTGTATAAAAATGTTCTGGCTATCTCTTTGTATAAAAATGTTCTGGCTAGTTTTGAGGGCATCATTCATGAATACTTTTCTGTATTATATTTAGGACCTTGAGTGGATGGACAGTTAAAAACATTCTATCAGGTCTGAGCTTTACAAAGTGACATTTTACTTGCAAGGTTTTCTCCTTGAAACCAGTGTGACTACTCAGTGAGTAAGGAATGGCTACTCAGCATGTGCACTGAAATGGAATCTGACCTGTGATATATCACTTCTGATGAAAAAACAGGATATTAAACAAGGTGCATTAGATGACAGTAATACCCAGAATGCTCTTTTAAAATTAGCTTGCTTGAGTGACGGATTATTCTCTGTTGCAGACTTCAAGATAGAAAGGTCATTTGAAATATATTATAAATTCCTGCTTATGTTTCCTGTTACCTTCACATTTTCATATTCATCTTGTTATAATCCCCTGCTTTACAATACAGAATCTAAAAAGTAATCTTATTTATTAATCTTTTCCTGCAAGCTGCTGTTTCATTTCCTTTTTCTTTTCTTCTCCTTGCTCCTGCATTCCTATTCTTTCCTAGTTGCTAGTCTCACTTAATTAAAATATAAAAATGTCACTCACTTCTTTACAACATCAAACTAATTTAATCTACCTCATTCTCCTACTGGCTGCAGGCAAATTCCTTGTCTAAATACCAGTTGAACATTGCATATAAATTTGTATTCCCATCCCCTCTCCAGCTGCAGTCTTCTGCTCTTTGAAGCTGTAATGGTAAGAGATTGAAGGAGCCTGGAAGGATGGATGGGACAAGGTTCTGGGGATAACTGACCAAAGCCAAAGTGTAAGGATTAAAAGAAAAGGGTAGTTTTGCTGCCTGAAGAATGGGATTTGCATGGTGTTGGATAAAATCAATCTATTTATTCATAATTTTTTTTCTTTAAAGTGGGGGAGTATGCAATTACCTTAGAACAGAAAGAAAGGTTATTTTGTAAAGAAATTGCTTTGTAAAACATTCCCCCTTGTTACAGAAATTTGTTTGGACAATGTAATGATAAATAGCTTTCTATCCCAAGAAGCAAATCAGTGAAGATGTTTTGCTTTAGGCAAACACTGTTACTTTCCCTGCTTGTGACCTGGAAGCAGAGTCAGTGAGCCCCTACTAACAACACATACCCAGTACAATACATGCAGTACATAATCTCTGCATGAACATGGCTGCTGTTCACCTCGTGATGCAAAAAGAGGAAGGGCAGCACACTCCTGTAGTCGTGCATCACAAGTAAAAAAGCAAAGCAGATCAGGTATTCAGCGGGTACAGAATGTGTATAGGGTGACAGTCTCTAATACAGAAGGGTAGTCATTGGGAGGATTTTTTCTTTTGTTTTGTTTGCTTTTATTTTTAAAATTACCTTAGAAAGAATTACAGGCTCTTGTTTTCTTCTTTGTCCCCATTGACCCACTTTCATCTGTTCGCTTCATTTAACTACAGTGTCTTTGTGTAGCAGTCAATAAAGACATGCTTCATCTCACCTAAATTCTGATATCTAAAAGCTAGAGGCAGGTAATTTCCTTAGGCTACCTCTATAATTGTTGCAGAGAAATGGATACCACAAACTGAGTTCAAGTTGCTCTTTGTCAGATACACCCACCACAGCCAAGAAAATTGTTTCCTGATAATTCCTGTTTCTTTCCTTAGCAACATGTTCCTAGCTGAGAGCCAGTTGTATCTTTACATTCTGACGTTAGAGCAATAAGTCCTACCTCATTTCTATATTCATTCTTATTTGTTCTATTGTAGCTATTTCACGTAAGAAAAAAACACACCACTTGCATAGGAATTGAATCTTGATTTCCAGAAAATTGTATGAGGTCTGAGAGCAAAAATTCATGTGGAACTGAGTATTGTGATGGCTCCTCGTGGATTGTGCTGTAAAATGACATATGAACTACCTAAAACCCCTTTTATTTAGAAGGATGATATATTCCTTTCAATTTCTAATTGGGGCATAATTTACTGCTTATAAGACAGCTGATTCAAGGAAAATAAGATTTAAAACATAAAAATTGTTTAGAGACCAGTTTTCAATATCAGTCTGCTTGTTAAAATGTGCTCAAGAACAGGATAAATAAATACACGAGAAAAATGTTCCTCACTATGGAACAGGTGATTTGGAAGGATGATGCATTGCTCAGGTACAGGGGAGGAATCAGTGAGCAAATGATTCATGTGAGGTTTTAAAACCCTCAAAAAGTATCAGAGGGAAGAGAGGTCATCTTGTAAGGATTAGGAAATGGCTGAAGAATGCAAACCATAAGGTGGGGATTGGTGAAAGGATTTCCTGCTGGTAGAAAAATTACACCCATGATTTTGTGCTTAGTTTTCTGCTGTCCTGCACCTCATTAAATCATAAGGATGAAGAATAATGAAGTGAAAATTCTCATATCCAATTCATAAAAGTAGCTGAAGAATCCTTCAAGGCATTTGCAGGGTCCAGTGAGAGTTCCAGTATGGAAAATCAACCCAATTGCCAATACTTATAGGAAATATTAATCACCCTCCTTAACACTCTCCCTCTCCCCATCCAATCCCAACTCATCCCACTCCAGGTGTGACTCCTCTAACTGCTTTAAGTAGCTGAAGCTGGGCACGCCCTTTTATGCTTTTTATACTCAGAAGATTATCCTGGGAATCCAAGTTATGTCATGGGCATCTAAGGAAACTGTATTCATTCCACTGTTGTGTGAGGAATGTCTAATTGTTAAAACGAATCAGTTGTGTTTCATGTACCATATAAATAACTCCATAGTAAGTAAAATACAGAATAAATTCTTTTTCTAAGAACATGCAAAAGTGGCAAAGCAACTACAGAATTTTAAAGGGGAGGGTGGGTGGTGAAAGTAAAACTCTGCTTTACCAACTTTAAATGAGAAAGAACAATCTTTTTCTTCCTTTATCTCATATTTAGATGATTTGTGATAAGTTGTCCAGACAAGGTGATTGTCAGGGATTTTCTATTTTTGCTTATCAGGCTGTTCATGTTGCATTACTAGAGAGCACTCTGTCTTGGTGATGCATGGTAGCTTTTATAGCCAATTTCTCCTCTGAAATCCTTTAAGGTTCTAGACTTATAGTCGCTTACCTCAGCACTTTTTATGTCTTTCTTCTGCAAGAGACAGACATGTCATGTCTCTTAAACCAAAGAAGGGGATTAACCCAAATCCTTGGGAACCTTAATGTGCCTTTGTTAAATCAAATGTTATTTTGTTTGCTTTGCTAGATAATAAACAACTTTTGACTTATCAAGAAGTAAATCATCCCTCCTCACCACAGCTCCCCTAACTCATTGTGTACATTTAATTATAAAGTATAATTAGAATTAAAATTTATATTTTAAATAAATCTTAATTTTATATCAGTCTGCCTATACATCTAAAGATATTAAGTAGATAAATATATGTACCTTCCCATTGATTATTGAATACTGGTCAGAAAAAACAATAACTAGTTTCTCTTGCATGACTACTGGTCTGCATAATTTCCTCCTGTTAGCAGCCTCTGAAACAATAATCTTATAGTAGAAACTTCAACTTGTTACCTAGAGAGACAGGACAGTTTCACAATAATAAATTATTAGGTGACAAAAAATGAGAAATGAAATTCAGTGTAGGCAAGTGAGAAGCAATGCACATGGAGAAAAATATATCCATAATGATGGACTTTAAATTACTTAAAATAACTCAGAAAAAACAAGACCTTAGATAGTTTTCTGAAAATCTTATCATGTGCTTCACAATGGTCAGAAAAGCAAATATACTGTTTAGGATAATTCCAAAGGGAATGAGAAACAAATGGAGCAATTATTATGCCACTGAGAATCCATGATGTACCTTTAACTTAAAAATTTCTGCAAGTTCTGGTCTTCCTTTATCAAAAAGAAACAAAGAACTCGGGCACAGAGAAGTATAGTAAAGGTTATTAAAGGTATGAAGCAACCTCTTATGAAATGTGAAGACTAGTTATAAAATGGACCAGACTTCTTCAGATTAGAAAAACTAAACGATGATAATACAATCGTTTATACCATTGTAAATAATGTGAGACTTTATTTTCCACATTTATTTAGCTCTGGAATTCATTGCCACAGGGTGCTGTAAAAGCAGAAGTCTAAAGACAAACAAAGCAGTCTACAACACTTCAGAATGGAAACAGAGATGAAGGGAAAGACAATGGAAGTTCATAAAAGCATATATTGTGTGGAGAAGGTAAACTGGGAACAGTTTTCGTTGTGTCTCCATTATTAAACTCTGGATCTCATTGACACAAGTCTCATGGAGGTCAAAGTATAAGTGGGTTCAAAAAGAAATTCATAAGGCTGAGCTCCGCTAGAGTACATTTAACATTATGGTTCAACTCCCACCTCTGGTTAGAGGTACTAAATTACACTTTTCTAGAAATTATCACTCTGTACAGACCCTGCTTCTTGTACTTTTCCCCAAGAATACTTTTTTAGTGACTGTCAGAGGAAGACCACTGAGACAGACTAGTATTTTGTTCTTGTGCTCCTATAATTGTTTTAACTAATCTTAGAACATTGGGAACCACAGCTGCTGTCCACAAATTTATTTATTCTCAGATCAGGGAAGTGTGCAAGTAAGACTTGCATATACTGCTTTTCTGTCTGTATTCTTTGCCATTGTTGTGGTCCTGTTATTAAAATTATTAGAAATGCCTCTGCCTGAATTCATTGAATAGTAGTGCCCGCTTATCTTTTCTAGGTGGCGTAGGTCACAGTCCAAAGTTACAGTCAGGTGTCTTCAGGGAGGTGTGGGCTATGGTGGCTGTAACCTCTTTATACAGTTTTTGCTGTAATGGGCAAAACTCCTTCATAACTATGTTTAAGACATTAACTACAGTAATTTCATGACCATAACGCGCACCAGACTATAAGGCACACCCCCCCAAGAGCCGGCACATTTCGCAACTTTGTAGATCATATAAGGCGCACTGGACTGTAAGGCGGACCTTTTCTTCGCTGCGAAGATCCGTGCCGCACACAACAAAGTAATGAATTAGTAACGGAATCCCGTGATCGTGGAGTTTACTGGCAGGTGCTCAATTTGCAAACATTTTTCACAGATTGGTGTAGCCTTTAAACGCAGCCTCAAGCGTCCTCCCCATGCACAGGGCCCAGCACTCCCTCCCATCCCCGGCGCCAGCTGGCGAGGCAGGGCTCAGGGCGGCGGCGGTTCGGGGCGGCTCGAGGCCGTGGCCGCGGCGGGGGCCAGCAGCGCTTTCAGGGCTGGGTGGCGCTGTTTACGGGGCCGCAGCGGTGGCTGTGGCCAGCGCTGCTTTCGAGGCTGGCGGCGCTGTTTTCTTTCCCACGATGCTTTCTCACCGCTTCTCAGCACTTTCCCGTGGCGCTTCTTGGTGCTTCCCCACAGCCGTGCTGCTTCCCCCCCACTTCTCCCAGGCCTGCGGCTGCACCGGTTCCCGGTTTCCCCCGCCTGGCAGCCACGCCTCCCGCGGTTCCTGACTCCCCCCACACGGCCACAGCTCCCGCAGGTCCCGGCTCAACTCGCAGATCGCACTTCCGGGTTCACAAATTTCCGAACTTTGCACATCAGATAAGGCGCACCGGACTATAAGGCGCACTTCCAAGTTCAGGGGAAAATTTTAGTCAAAAGGGTGCGCCTTATAGTCATGAAATTACTGTAGTTCTGACAGCCATTAAGCACAGCTAGAACATGCAATTGGATCTTTTCTCCCTGATGATTTGCATGGATCATGATACTCTTCATAAAAGGAACAGCTTCACTTACTCTAAAAACGTTGTGGTTTTTCTTACACTGAAACGCTTATATTTAGGAAGTTTAGTTAATGAAATATTTTTACTTATCTACAGCTTTTATAACTGAAGTCTTTGTGATTTGATGGGCTTCACCCTACGCACCTGCCCAACTCCACTCCCCCTTCCCAGACCCCTCCCCTTCCTTTTTATTTTGAAAATAGGGAAAAGGTAGAAATTGTCCTTAGGAAAAATACTATTTCATTTCAAGGCATAAAGCTATTACTGGATATGGTTTTGAAGTATAGTCATTGCCACTTTACCTCAAAAATATTTGCTTAAGAAAAGTATCACTAGAGTAGGATACAAGCTGGGAAGGTATCAAAAAAAGTGAAGTAAATTAAATGCTCCACATCTACGATGTTGAAAAAAATTAAATTACAAAGTGATAACAATTATTATTAGCATTGGGCATGTTATTTTGGGCCTTATAGGCGATGCAGTCAGTAAATATACAATTTGGGCACACGATATATGCCTTTCAACAAAGGTCTGTGCTTTTGCAGTGTAATGAGTTTTAAGAATAATGCAGAAATCTCTACAAAGTTAAAATGGCGAGGCAAGTTCTTGCAATGGTATCATTAAATGTAATGAAGTTGCAGGTAACAGTGAAGTAACAAAATGTTTCTGCTATCCATCTGCTTTGTTGTTAGGCTAATATTACTTTAACTGCTGATATTCACAGTATTTATAATTTAGATATAATTTAAATAGATAAAGTGCCAGAAAAAAATCCAAGATGTGTTGCAGATCATGATTGATATGATGCTCTTTTCATTTGAATACATTTGTATGTGAACAGTCATCCAAATATATCTATTATAACTCCAGTAGTATGACAGAATCATCATTTCTTAAAATCTCTATTACTAGACTGTAAGTGGACTGTTAAACATTGGCTCAAGGGCACAATAACCCTCACATCAGCATAATTTAATCATAAGTTAATGGAAAGTTAAACTCAATGTTCAAGACAGTGTAATTCTTTCCTGTTTCATATATTCCACGCCTATAGATTTTCCAAAATTGATAAGATTTTTGTATTGAAATGTCTTTCCAGACATAAATATTTTAATGCAATTTTATTCTCTTATTTTTTGATGGAAAGGAAATTAACTTATTTCTTGTCTATCTGACTTAAGAACGATGTTTTCTATCTTCTGGAAAATATTTTCAGACACATAGTTTTCAAGAAATTAGAGTATATATTCATCTGTACTGGGTACTCTGGCAATAGTTCCCTTTAACTGACAAAAGCTTTTTCTAGGATGCTGTTGACAACTGTATAAAATATCCTAGTTGGCCTACAAAAGATTGCGAACTTTTATTTATAAAGGGAAGTGACCTAACAGAAGTTCATAAATATCCTTTTGCTTGATATATGAATCTGCTCCAGAGATGTTCTCTGACATGTTATCACCAAGGGGCACAGGGTAAAACAAGGACATACCACATGGGAAGACAGAGCAAAGACTGTACATCATCCTGATAATGTAGATTGAGGTAGATCATAGCTGCTCCAGACGTTTTAGGGCATATCTGATGAATACTCAAACATTGCCCCATTTTCTTGGGACAACTGAAGCATACAGAAGCTTTCCTGGCACATCTTCCTTCTTATTTTTATTCTCTGTGTCAGCAATACCAAACTAGCTGTGTATGGGCACTTCACTTGTGGTTGAATAGATTGTGCCAGTCAGGTGAGCACTCAAATGCTTTGATGCACTAACCTGATGTAAACCAAGAGAAATGAAGAGGGTGATAGGGACCGATATCTCTGTGACACTCCGTGGGGTTGTTATGAAGAAAGTAATGATGTTTTTGTTGCAGTGGCCCCATTAAATTATTTTTAATATTACTTGAAAGTTACTTAATTTCTTCAAATTGTAGCACAGTGTAAACTGACCCTATTCTTTCAAAAATTCTTTCACTCTAAAATTTCCTCTTCTGCGTCCATCAATGACATTACCACAGCCTTCATCACAGACACGAAGTTCATGCTTAATGTGTCCATTCAGTAAAAAGGTAAACCACAGATACTCATTTTTAACCTTGTGTTCCAGGCTTTTTTAAATTTTCCTTTTCACTGAGGGATTGCTTGACCTCTTGTGATTTCCTTTTATCCTTGAAACTAGCTGGGTATTCAGCACTGATGGAGTAGCCTTGGATGAGTCTGATTTAGTTTCTGCATGTGAGTGTGGAAATTAAATATAACTTAATGGAGCTAGACTCCTAACAATATCTGCTTAAATAAGAAGTCAGGGTATCTAAACTCTTTGCAATTATTTTTCTCCCTTTAAAGAATGCAGTTTATTAATTTAAAATATGCTAACCTATACATATATTACCTGATAACCAAAATGCATCTCCGAAGTTTAAAAGATCTAAGCAATCCTAGAGTATTTGGATGGAATGCTGTCACCGTGTTGCCTTGTCAAATAGGGAAATTATCAGTGAATCTTTTACTTGATACCTCATATTATCCGGTTGTGTATTGATCATATTTATTACTACAATTGATATGAAAAAGAAACAATCTTTTTATGGTGCACTAACGATGGAATTTTAGCACAAAAGTAGTCTATTTTATTGGCTTTTTTATTATGTATTCAGATCTTATGGGTTTTGGAGTTATCTTTTAAATCACAAGACAGAAGGATACTGAATGACTGAGAAAGCTAAAGTCATATTGACTAAAATGTTTGGAGTTTACCTAACACCTGTTTACTTCTAGTAGAGAATACCTTTGCCTGACATAAAATCTTTGTCCAAATGTCAGCAATGGAGCATCTTCAGCTAAAGAAAGATCCTGAACCTTTTTGAGAGGTCTAATATGATATTTTCACAAAGGAAAAAAAACTTTACTTCCTTATCATTTACAAATAGGAAAAATAAAGGAGAAAAAATGTCTTCATGTAAAAAATAAACAAAAAACCCAAACAAGAAACCAACCTATTGTCACCAGATATGTCTGTGAAGAAAATCACTTCATTGGTTTTGTGTCATAGTGTGGCAGACAACAAAACAGGTATTGAAAAGGGAATTCATTAAAGCAATGCATAGTGGAAACTGGGTTAAGAACAATTGGATTCCCAGGTTAGGAGCGCCAATTAGTCTCCTTTTTTTAAATAAAACACCTGATCTTGTAGGATTAAAACAAATTAATAAATATATCTGTGCAACGCTGTGGAAATATTGTTACATTAAGGTTAATGGTTGTTTACCAAAATTGCTGAAGGAATGTGAAACTTATGAAAGATTAGAAGGTAGCTGGGTGTCAAGAAAAGAAAATGTAAAGCAGGGAGATATGAGTACTGCATTCCTCAGCTCATGTTGGTGGCAGGAAAAGTGGTTTGCATTGCTGACATTTGACAAAGATGAGTTCAAGGACATTGTCAAGGAGTAAGATATTGAATGAGAAAAGTTAAATGTTATTGATCCAACAAAACTGAGAAAAAATTATCAAGAAAAATTAAAATCATGGATTTTTTGCATCTAGCTGTTAGATCATTAAGCAGAAGAAATGTGGAGTACCTTAGATAGTTTAAGATACTTATTAACAACACATTCATCGTTAACTGAAAGAGTTAATTTATCAGAAGTTGCTTTATGATTATATCATAACACGTGTGAAGATCATAATAATTCCTGAAAAAGACGCTATCGAAACTTCACTGGTAATAATGTGCACCTTGCACATGTGTTCAAGGCAAATGAGTTTGGAATGCAGATGTGAAGACTGTCTATTTGCTGTATGAGAGAAGGGAATCTAGCTTCTTCCCTCTAGTGGTGAAGGTAAGGTAACTTGCTCTACTTACACAAAAGGTGGCTGAGATTTTCTCACCCCACATACCAAGAGGTCAGTCACTCAATCACTCACAGGGTCTGCCCACATGTAGGCTCACTCTCTGGCATAATAAAGAAAAAGTGAGGCAGCTTTTAATTCAGTGGAAGAGGGGTTAGTTGCTTCTTATTTACTGCAAGGCATCAGTGTACCAGCTTTGAGTGACCTCTGCACAGAGGACTGTGGACCTGCAGTTTACCATTGCAGGATGACTCTCTGATGGACAAATCTAAAATAACCTCTGGATATTGCAGCCCTAATGGATGCAGAAATGTCATGTTGCATACAGTCAGCTATAGTATATGGCATGACATAATTGCCTGCAGTAGTAAATTACTAGACTGAATGATCCAGGAGATTCACATTCGTATGTATGACATGTACCTTTAAAGTGCAATATTTATTGCAGGATTTAGGTTGTTAAACATTTGAAACTGTGTAACATCCAGATCTTCCTAGTTTCAACTAAATTCAGTCTTTTTACAGAACAAAGTTTTTTTTAATGTTTCCTGCCTGTTGTTGTTGCCAAGAATTTTTGAGAATGTTGAAGGACAGGATGACTCTATGGCTAAACCTTTACATATAGTGAACAGTGGTATAGAAAATATAAGTTATTTTTAAATATTAAAGGTCAATATTTTGTAGTTGAAAAGGGCTGTAACGCAGCTATTCAGTTCAGAGAACAACTTGTAATATTTGTTTCCTGCGGTCATAAGCACAATGTCATTCTTTAGGCAAGCTTCTTATATAGAGATTATATATACTGAGGCATACGGGAATAGAAACTGATCTCAGTAGGAGCGTAAAGAAATTATATGCCTTAGACAGCAAATTATACTTGAATGTATGAATGTTCACTAGCAAATTCAAATAGGACCTTGTGAGTAAAATGCAGACTATGAGGTGCTGAAATGAGATTAGAGTTGTCAGGGAGCCTATTACAGAATTCATTGCTCTAGTTTGTTTCTTTGGGAGGAAAACTAATCATGGGGACCACCCAGCCCTCCTCCATGTCAGAGACCATATACATGCAAGTGCTAAGTGATTTAAACAAAACAGGAAGAAGTCTAGTCAGAAAATAGCTGTTCTGAATGTGAAGACAAATGACAAGTATCAGAGAATGAGCACCAATGTTTCCTCCAAGAAAACCAGAGATCAAATTCTTTAATGAAGACTGTTCAGAAGTGACAAAATTAATAAACATTCTATGGAATATCAGAACGAAAATGAAAAAAAATCCAATTAACTTCATCTCACAAGGCAGACAAGTACTTTTGGTATGCTACCTTTTAGTGAGATTCACAGATAAACCATGATTGTGCCTTGACACTCTTTCCATTTAAACTTTTCAGTACTTTCACTTAAATGAATGACTTAGAAAATCACCTTGCTGAAGAGCATTTCTTAGTGATTAATGAGATTAATTTATAGGTAGCCTATGGTTTAGGATAAAAGGGCAGACTAGTAAAGGTGACACTGCTGTGGGTGTTTGCTACAGGCTACCTGATCAGAAGGAGAAAATGGATGACACCAACTAGAAGCAGCTGAAAGCAGCCTCCAAGTCACAGGTGCAGGTTCTTGTGAACTTAAACTACTCCGACATCTACTGGAGAAGCAACACAGTGAAGCACAAATGATCCAGTCTAATGATTTGGTCGGCCTTTGTTCCTATTCTCTATTCATTGCTTTTGATTCAAGAGTTTTTGTTTTTCAGGATTCTTTTCCTCCATAGGTTAACAGCCATCTGATATTTTGGATGGGTAATGAAAAGGCTTCATTTGGGATTTCTCTTTCCCACTGGAATTTTTATTTCAATTGCACAAGAGAAAGTAACATTCTTGGAACTGTAGTTTCCCAGAGAAGTACTGAATGTATCTGAGATTCCTGCCCGTAGAATAACATTAATTCACTAGGGAATGATCAGATCCTAAGACAATAGATGAGTTATAGCCTATTATTTCTGTGAACAGCATACTCTATAGACCTCCAAACGTTTGAGCCAGGTTTTTGAAAAGTCAGCACAGACAGGTTATGTTCCATTCCTCTAAATATAAAATTAAATTCAAGCAAGTAAGTAGATATGATGGAGCAATTTCCTAGAAAGAATAATCTATTGATAATGCTTTGTGCTGATGAAATTTGATGATAAAGGGAAATTCATCTTTCTATTCTATGGTCATTTCACAGTGCCAAGCAAGTTTTAGATTCAGCAATATTACCAGTGCTGCAATATTATCATGGCTGGGCACAGAAAGATGTGGTAATTGTTTCCCATGTTACCTATATCTCTTAGCCTTAGCTTACCTTGGAGCTAATGCAACTAGAATAATTGAGAGTCTCCCTCAGGCAAAAGCTGCCACAAAAAGTGTGAAAGCAAATACTACATATATGTTCCTTTACAGCTGTAGTGTCTCTCCTATTATCTCTTGACTGTTGAGATATGAAAAAAAGAATTTAAAATGCATTAAAATTCTTGCAATTTTCACACAAGGCAGTTTCAGTTTTATGAATGAAATGTGTCCCTTCATGTTTGGTTTTGTATCCACTTTCTGGTATCTCTGAAGAATATTTTTGTTATTAGAGCTTCTGTAGTTTCAAAACACTACGCCAGACAAGTACTAAAACTTCAGAACTCCATAGGGAGAAGGTGGGCCCACTGGAATAAGAACCATTCTCTCTGATAAATGCTTTCAAAATAAAGATAACTCTACACAGATGCAACGTATATTTATAGGCATACGGGCACATGACACCACAGATTTTCTTTTTTTAATAGGTCTAAAAAGTATACTGCCTTATGTTAGTTGCATGTGAGAGTCTCTCTCCTCTCTCAAAGAATTTAATCTGTTCTGTATTCCTGAACATGAGTGGGTTTGTTTGCTGTAAGTGAATCCTCTCTTCACTAAACATTAAGCACTGAGACTTAAGCAATAAATTTCACAACAGATATCATGTGTTACCCTTTCTTCATGCCAGGTTCTGGGTATGGAAGTCACACGTCAGCGTGAAATATGTGATTATCCAGAACAAATGCAGCAGTCCAGAGGGTGTTTACATCCATCCTCATGCTGAAAAAGCAATCATTGATCTAGCAGGAAATTGTTTTCTTACATTTGACAAAACTTCAGAGACTAAAGAAGTTTTCACTTCCATTGTACCTCATCTGTGTCTTGGAATTTGAATGATCCCATGCAGATTTCTGTCCTCAGCAATGTGGTCTTTGTTGTCACACAAGCACACCTGCTTTCAGACTGTGCCTAGTAGATTAAGGAGATTTAGGTCTAGTGTTGGCTCAGAAATAACTCAAGTGCGGCACTTAAAAGCTGCTGAACCACTCCATGAAAGTGAACCTGGACACACGCAATAGGCAACATATTAAGTTTTCAAATAAAAATGTAGACCCATTGGTGTCTGAGTCATCTTCATAAATATGTATGCATACAAAGTAGACTTCTCATGGTCAGCGAATGGGTGCTTCTATGGTATAATCTCATCCTAATATTAATGTCTAAAATAGAACTGAAATGCACCTTATGCATTTGTGGTCATTCATTACAATGAGCTTTGAATGACCTGCTCAGACATAAATTCTGATACTTCAGGTTCAAGATATGTGAGAGAAAATTCTCATGGACTCTGTAGATGTCTAGGTATTTAGGTCATTAATCCCATGTGGGCTATTGAACATTTAGATTGCTCTTTTGGATGTTAAACAGTATTCTTACAGATTGTTCTTTTGGATGTAGCTTACTTAATTTTACTTAAAACATACTGTAGATATTGGAAATTTTTTAATAGCTTGGCTTAATATAGGGAACTTTATAGAGGACTAAAGGGGAATTGTATTGTAATTTCTCCTAAGAAATTGTAGACTGAAAAATGGAGACCCAGGACACTGTATCCATGTTCTGATTTAAGTTTCACTATCCTCACTATATTGAGAAAAGGAATTGAAATATATTCTGTTGGAGGTGGAGATAAATATATGTTACAAGTCCCACTGAAAGTAAAGCCTAGCTCTTAAAAGGTCTGTTTATCACATTGCTCATATTTTTCAAAATAGGTTAAACATGAAATAATAGTACCCCCTTGAAGATGGTGTTCCTGTTAAATATAGCATTTTAAAAATTTGAATTTTGCCTATATTCAAGAGAAGATTTAGGCTGTAAGATCTGATTATAAGAGATGCCTCTTCCTGAATTAAGGTGCAACAAGACCATATGCTGAAGTCAATAGCACAGATTTTATTTAACAGCAAATGGGAGGTAGAGAGATAAAAGAAACAGGAAGGGCCAAGGGGGCATGGGATGGAGGAATAAAAAAGAGAAAGAGAGAGAGAGATTAAACAGATGGGCCACTGGTCCTTATTGACCCTGGTTTTCAGAGTCCTTTCTCTGGAGGTATTACTTTTATAAAGTCCAGGTCATGGGTATCCATGGGGTTGAGATGCATTTCCACAGCTTGGCCTGGCATGTGTATCCTTTCACACAGTTTTGCCATTGTGCTAATTTTTGGTCTGGGTAAGTGTTATCTTAAATTCCCACTGTCTGCACAGCAGAATTTTGTTTTTTGTGCTAATTCCAAATCATCAACTTCATCAGGCCTAGGATTTGTGGTTTGTCATCTGTGCTTATTCCTGTGGCCTGTAGTGGCTTATTTTATGGCAACTTCCTTCTCTAACAGTGTTTTGAGGCATGCAACAGCATTGTCTAAGTCCTCACTGGTGATAAAAGATTTTTTTTTTAGTACTTTTAGAAGTCAAATGACACCTGTACATCTAAATATTTCTCTGTCTAAAGCTCTTCACCACATTTAAGTGCTTAATTTCCCACTTTTTCCTTAAATTTGTATGTTTTAATCTGTTTTATCAATCTAGTGCCTTCTTACTGTCCTAGATTTAACGGTTCCAGACAGCAACCTAAGACTACAGAAATTCCTCATTCTTGTTACTTTGTTGACAGTCAGATGCACCATTGCCAAATAAATAAGTGGAAGGTATAAAACATCATAAAGAAGCATACTGACCTGCTGGAGCTGTGTATTCTTTGCTCTAGTTTGCATTCTAGTGTAGAATCTTCTCTCTCCAGCTCATCGTTCTATCACAGCACAGGGGCCTGGTTGGAGTGTCTGTACACAAGATCAGTGTGACTCAGAAAAGGCTGCCTGAAGACTGAAACTCATACTGGTTTCATTGCATTTATGGAGGTGTCAAAAGTTTAAATGAAATTTTTTTCAGAGGGTGACTCTGGATAACAAATAATACCATACACTGGACTAGAATTGGAACTAATTTAGTGATTAACATGTTGGAAACTAAACAGATGTCAGAGCTCACTGTAAAGGACAAGAGAGCAAGAAGTTCCTTTTTTTTTTTGCAATTCTCCAGTCATTAGAGCATTCTGTGAATGATCATTTCTCAGAGTAAGCTGCTGATGTTGTTGCTGTCATTATCTGTATTAGCATCAGTCCTGCTCATGGACTAGTAAGCCACTGTATTAGAAAGCACTAACAACAATAGCAAAATGTCTCTTCTGCAGACAATCAATATTCTAAACATAAGGCATGAAATATCAGGTAGATACAAGCACTGGAAAAAGACCATGTACATCAATATGACAGGCAATACTGTCAATACTGTTACTATATCTGTTGCTTGATTATTTTTCCCCTAGGAAATTTAATAAAAAGGAGTTTACTTAAAAAGGATAAAGACCAACACAATTTTATAGAAGTAGCTCCTCTCAGCTGGTAAAGAGGAGGTTAAGCATCCAGATAATTGGTTGAAAATTTTTCCAAGTGGAAAGAATATTTTTTTTCCATATGGAAAGATAATCTTTCCAAGGTGACAGAGAATATAATTGTGGTCCTGTCAAGGAGTAATTACTGGCAAGACTGGATACAAACTGGACACAGAGAAGGGAACTATATTTAACACAGTACAGAAGGGGCAGGCAGAGGGAGAAGAGAGGATGAAATGGATAATGGCTAAAATTTGATGGTGTAGAAACAAAATCTTTGTAGCTGCACTTCTGTGGTTATTACTAAGGAGGAATGCCCTCTCTAATCTGAAATTTAAAAAAAAAAATCCTTCCAGCTGTTGGGATGCAAGGCAGTGAAAGTTTTATCTGTGTGAATGGAAAGGATAGGCTGTCTCTTAGATCTGTCACTCTGGCTACAGGTCTTAAGAAAATCCTTTATACAGAATGAGAGAATGCTTTTAGCCAAAGATTAATTACATGGTGAAGGTGCTGACCTGCAGTTCTTGATAAAAGAGCTACCAATAAATGTTTTTAATAAAAATGAATAAGGCAATTTAGCTATAATGATTAGACATTCCTAAAATAAAGTTGGAGAAATCACTAATATTTTGGATTGGATGAAAAAGCAACTGTGGAAAAATTAATAATGCCCTTAATAATGCACACCCCAAAATGCTACCTTATTTAACCACTATCCAGGCACAAGATGATGTCAGTATAGATGAATGTTTAAAAATTTTTATTTTGACTTTAGCAATTAAACCATGTCTATATTTTGTATAAACATTTTGGGTTTGTATTGTGATACCAGATTTAGACTGGGAACTTCAAGTGATCACATTACAAATTAATACCAAAACTCTCCACCTAGAACCCTGACAAATAAAATCTGAATAAAGAAACAAGATTTTATGCCCTTATCCCTGAGGTCCATAACAACCATTTCCATAAATATTGATTGATTGATTGATTGAGTGATTGATAGTAAAAATTGAATTATGTATGAAGAAAAATTAATTGAGAAACAATACTTGTGTTCATTGCAATTTTTTATTGAAGTGTTCACTCAGACATTTTTCAGGAAGAAAAGGATCTGCTAGTAGGAATGTGTTTTGTTCTTTGTTTAGGAAACATAGAATTTTCTCAAGACAATCAATTAAGCTCCACTAAGATGAGTTGCTAAATATCAGCTGCCTGTATACAGTGACCTAAAGCTGGCCATTATATGAATAATGGAGGCTGAAGTGGAAGAAACTACTGAAGTGGAAGAAAAGAGCAAATTACATTTTAATTTATCTGTACTTTGAGTAGACATGCTTGAAAAATTTTTGAGCTTAGGATAAAATGAGAATTCATTCACTTATCTACTTTGTCCTATTTCTTTGCATGGTAGCAATTAGATCTATTGAGGCTGGTTGAAACTAACAAAAAAATGTATTTGACAGAGACAAGTCATCTGTACTATGTAATAACCTGAAAATAATTATGTTGTCTGAAAAAAATAATACTTTTAAAATTCAGGTTAATTACTTAGGATGTTGATGTCTGGTATTATAATAGTCAAATTAATATATGGGTTTACTAAATGCTGCAGTTTTAAATTGTGTAGTAGCATAAACAGATTTTATTTTTCAAGCTGTACTGGGTAGGGCTTAAGGAAAATGGAGACACTGACCTGAAAAATTAACTTATCCTTATATAGTTAATTTATCATAAAGCAGCAAGGACTAGTAGTAGGACATGAACAGGATTTACTCAGGTAAGCCTTGACTGGGGAAAATCTGTAAAAATGTGACAGATAACTGATAAAAATTAACTGATGAAAATATGTTTTCAAGAGAACTATGGAGAAAATTTACTGCATTGAGTGAAATATGACTGTACCAAGGTACATAGGCACTTATGCAAGACAAGGAACCACAGGGAGCAATATTCTGGATATAAATGTGTGTGCTGTGCTCTTGAAGGAAGTACATGTTAGAGCCCTGGAGCCAGGGGAAACACAGGGGATGCACCAAGCTGTGAAAAACACGAGGCTGACAGCACAGAAATGCTGAGGGCTGGCCAAGAGGTCAGAGAAGGGATGGGAAAGAGATAAGGCTGCAAGCAGATACAGGCATGGCCTGACTGCTTCTCCCCATCATTTGGCATGCACAGCCTGGAGGGGGTTCTGTGACTGATTTACAGCAGCACCCCTTTAGCACTGCTAAGAAGCACAGCAAGACAAAAGCAGGTGAGAGTGGTACGAAAAAAGCAGAGCTGGTTCACCAGACATTTACTTGCCTACATCTCGGATGCTCATAAAAAGATGAGTGTTCAGAAATATTTGTAAAATTGATATACACATGGCCTTTATGATTCAGAAAAAAATTCTGAAATCACGTGCACACACATCTCAAGACAGGTTGGTAAAAATGGCTCTGATGGGATGAGCCTCTCATTTGGTGCCTTGTACAGGAAACGAAATTGAGATCACAAGTGTGAACTAGCAAACAGCATTCCATTGTGTGCCATAGTTAAAACAAGAGGAATATAATAAAATAAATGTATTTTATTAAAAAGCAAGTACTGTGGAGGCTGATATGTTGATATTTTTATTAATTTCAAGCTGCAATTTACCAGAGAACTTGAGTATGATTTTTTTTGGTTTTGAAACCAAATGCAGATAGTGCAAATGAGGCCCTAATATCCAAAGACTGTGCCTGAGACCTCACATCCAGGTCTCACAGAATGGAGGAAGATTTGCTTGTAGGCTGTTGCCATGCGCAGTTTTGGTGAGGGCAGTGCCCAGCAGCCAGCATTTGAGAAAATGATATCCCACTCTTGTGCGCACACACACACACACACACACACACACACACACACTCTGCTCCAAACCAATTCTTATGGGAATTTGATGCATCCTCAACACTTTATCAGAACAGGGATAAGCCCTGGTGAGGAAGCCTTAACAAACTACACTGCTTAAGCTTTTAGAAAAGTAAAATTTCTGTCTCTTGTATTGTCAATGAAACGCTAAATTTAATAAATGCTTTTTAAAACCCTCTGAAGCAATGCAATCCACATTAAAAGACTCTTCCAACACCTAAGCATGCTGCAGGGCATAAGAAGAATCATCTATGAAATGTTACTTTTTAAAATTAATTCCCAGCAGTCAAAAAACCTGGATACACAGCTAATGAAAAAAATAATATGCTTAGGCCATAAACCTCAAGGCTGTTATTTACTAAAGTCTGAAAAATAACGCATTAAGGAATAAATTTTCAGCAGTTATTGGAGTTGTAAAGCTAAATTTCCATAAGCACCTCTGTGAAAATACAAATGCAAGACCACACACAATCAAGCATTCAATAACTTTTAAAACAAGATTTTAATTAATTTAACAGACATTTCATTCAAGTTCTAGGTTTATTTTACAGGAATAAAAACTTACTTTCTTCCCAAGGGGTCACTTGCCAATAGACAAATTGGGCTTTTTTAAGGCAAAAAATATCTGGGTGCCTTATGAAACACTGACTATGAAACTATGTGAATGACTCAGAGTTAACAGTTAATAAATAGCATCAGACACTCACTGTGCTTGTGACCTTGATTGTACAAAATAGACTTACAAATTTTAATGATCAAAATGATATGACAATATCATTAAACATAACATTATTCCTACATAATTACTGAAACTAGTTGAAGTACTGTCACAAGAAAACTTGTCACTTCACCATGATAAGACTATTTCTTTATGATTTAATCATCTTTCATTTATGCTATGAATCATTTTAGTTTGCTCTGAATGTCTTGCTACTTCATGTATTGTAAATAATAGCAGATCTATCTACACATATATATAATTTTTCATAGTTTAATGATTTCACATTGTTAACAAGAAACTTGTACTGAAATTCTGACATTTCCAAAGAAATACTTCCCTAGAACTGTACTATAGAAAATGTTGACATTTGGATTTTTCATTTTAATCATAATAAGAGCAGATTTCAAAATGTCATATTTTCCTACAGAATGGTAATTCACTTTTTGACCACCTCTAATATGCCTACCAAAAAATCTGGTATTGGTTCAGTGGATAATGTCCTGTTATTTTCACTTATTTTGCTGAGCTGCCATGCCAAATTGGTACCTTATGATTGCTCTCCTGTAATACTTTAAATCCTCTCCTTTTTGTATTGAGCTATTACCATTATTACAGAAAGCTCACTGGATTTTTTATGTTTGTTTTTTTGTTTGTTTTTTTGTTTGTTTATTTTTAATATATAGCCTTCCACACTGGAGCCTTCATCTGCAGCTGCTGTGTTTGAGTTAATTAATGGTGCCCAGAATTATATCTTCTTCACACACCAAGTTCCCTTTTGGGCACGAGGTATCACTGCTGGTCAGCGGCCTGTGTTTGAAGACAGGAACATCAGCTTCCCAAGACAGGGGCACCCAGTCACAGTCTATTGTTGAAGGTACTCTGGAGACTTCTGCTGGCATGAACACTGCGGTACAGGTGGTAATTATTGACTGGTTTATCTCTAGAAGGGCATGCAGGTGGTGAATAAAATGGCCAACAAATGATGTAAAGGGCAATATAAAAGGTAGACAGAAATCTACAATATATGTTCCTATGATCATGTTCACCAGGAACAAAAGCTGAAAATTAAAAGTCCCTTACAAGAACTAAGGAATGAAGAATAGGTGCTGATCTGATATCTAAAGACATGCACTAGTAGACCCTTTGATACTCCCCAGCTCCATAGTGCCAGTGCATTTCTGTGATGTGCAGAAGATTCCATGTGATCAGGAATTTCCATGTTCAGTTCCCTTGCTGTTTTCCCCTCACTCCAATGTAGAACTGGTGAACATTGTCAGTGACTCAGAACTTACCTTGATCTTGTACAACATGAGTTAATAACACCTGAAGAGAACAAGAGCAGGAACTTAAAAAGAGGTCATAAAAGAAAAGACCTTTGAATTACCCGCAGCAGTTTCAGATCTTTATTACAAAAAGATAAGCCATTCTTAATATGCAGAGCACTCCTTTACAGTATTATCTTGATAAAATCTGGATAGTTGGATACTTGCAGAAATGTTAGTCTTCAATCACTGCTCAATTTGACCTACTTCTGTGAAATATGTAATTTGGAAGTATATTGAATATCTGTGGAAAATGTTCTCTGTGATCACACAGCTATAATGACTCATCATATAATAATGACTTTTTCTGCCCAGGATGGTAAGGTGAATGTACATGGGACCAGAATGAATCATTGGGCCTCTCTGAAGTACTTAGTACAATAGTTCATTATTTCAGGCCACAGTACCATTTGATCCCATTTTCACATTCAGTAACTTGTATCATTTTTCAAAGCAAAATGGCAAATTAACTAAAACAGATTAAAAACAGATATCAAAGAAAAAATATTCCACTTAATGGAGTCATATGGTGTTGGCCATGAACACACATGATGGCAAAAAAACTTTATTTATATCTGATAAAATATCCCTTGGTGCAGCTGGTTATGTGTTTCATACTGGTTGGTTGAAAGGATACTAAAAGAACAACATATCTCCTGGAATGCTACCTCATATCTCATAAAATCAGGCAAAACCACTGGATAAATTATTATTGTTATGCCTATAGAAATCAAAGGTATAGATGCAGTACTGAAAATAATTACTAGAAAGAGAAGTGATAACTGCTTATTTTATAGCAGAAAGAGATAATTTGTGAAACAAATAATTCCAAGACAATGTGTGTGAGACCAGCAGTATGAGGTTCAACAAGGGTGGGGGCTCTTGCCCTTGGGTAACACCAACCCCATGCATGCAGCAGTACAGGCTGAGGGAGGAGTGGCTAGAAAGCTGCCCAGAGGAAAAGGACCTGGGAGTGCTGGTTGGCATCTGGCTAAACCCAGGTGGCCACAAAGACCAATGGCATCCTCCCCTTGTGTCAGAAATAATACTGCCAGCATAACCAGGGAGGCGATTTTTTCCTCTGTGCTCAGAACTGGTGAGGCCACACCTTGAGTTCCCTGTCCTGTTCTGGGCCCCTCAGTTCAGGAAGTACATTGAGGTGCTGGAGCATGGCCAGAAAAAGGCAATGAACCTGGTGACCGGTCTGGAGAGGGAGTGGCTGAGGGAGATGGAGTTGTTTAGCCTGGAGAAAAGGAAGATCAGGGGAGACTTTATTACGGTCTGCAACTATCTGAAAGGAGGTTGTGGCCAGGCAGGGGGTTGGCCTCTTTTCCCAGGCAACTAATGACAGGATAAGAGGATTTAACCTCCAGCTGTACCAGACTCCACATCTGATTGCTTGGAGCCCACTAGGGCTAATTGACATCAGTGTCAATACCAGCCCTGCCAGAACCAGGCTTGAGATGTCACTGTGCTCTGCGGGTTTCTCTAGTGGCTAAACTATTGCACCAGCTTGCCTCCTTTCACCATGTAATCAATCATTCCTAGTCCTGAACCCTCAGCTGCTTGTGAGGCTAGTGCTGTAAGCTGGCCCATGGGAAGGAGAGAAACAAACAGAAATTGCTTAATATCCCTAAAAGGATGTTAATATTTTTTGATACTGATGATTTCATTAGTCTGGCTCACAGCATGAATGCACATGCGGAGTTGAATCAGCTTAACTGAGTAGTAAAATGTGTTATGGAGGAAGTTTCAGTGAGAAAGAAGGTAGGTCAGGGACCTCAACTAACCAACTTTGCTATTGCACATGGGGAAACTTGAAGATCTTTTCTAAGCAAGTAATCTCAGATATAAGGTTTGACCTGACTCATCAGAGCTCTTCATGGAGCAGGGTAACCTTTGACTTTGTCATAGTTGTGAGAGCTGAGTACTTTGAAACTGATTTTCAAGTCAAACCTCTTGAAAAGGAGACTCAGTAATTACTATCTACCTGCTAAAATTTAGCAAGAACTAATCAGTTGCCCTAACCATGGAGAGATCTTTCCTATTGCTACAGTACAGGTCCTTGTACAGTTATCACTTTTTGATCTCATTAATGCATATAAATATCCCAAAGGTGGGTACCCAGAGGATGGTGCCAGACTCTTCTCAGGGGTGCCCAGTGACAGGTTGACAAGCAGTGGCCATACAGTAACACACAAGAAATTCCCCCCCAACACGAGGCAGAGCTTTACCAGTGGGGGTACACTGGAACAGGCTGCCCAGGGAGATCCTGGATTCTCCCCTCTGGGGACATTCAAACCCCACCTGGACACCTCCCTGTGCCACCTGCTTCAGGTGATCCTGCCTTGGCAGGAGGTTGGACTGGGTGATTTCCAGAGGTGCCTTCTAAAACAAACTATTTTGTGGTCCTGTAATAAACAGGATGCATCTCCAGAGATTTTTTTTTCTATTATTTCAGGAAAAAACAAGATGTGCAAGTAACTCACCATAGTATTCTAAATATCTTTACATCTGAGTATTTGCCTTTATAAACTTAATGACACTATTTCAGTACCTTTCTCAGTGTAATGGTATGGGTAGAGAGTGGGGCATCAAGATGTGGCCCAAGACCTCTGCAGTTTCTGTGACTCTTTGCCATGCTATCAAAGGATCTATTTTCGTGTTCTGTGTTACATATATGAATATTTATTTTAAAATCTAAAATCTCATGGATACATATTTTTCTGTTTTTATGCTCACTACATTCTTTTGTTGTGGGGAAGTTACTAATGCCTCTACAATTTCAAAAATAACTTTAAAATAAATTTTTTTTTCCTCCTGTCACAGTACATCATATTAATAAAGACAATGAGAGGAATTATGTTGTGCTAAGTAAGTAGCATAAAATGATATATTACATTCTGTCTATTCAGTTGTACAACTGTAAATTCAGCAAAAAAAGACTTAGGGATAGAAAAAATTACAATTACAAAATCCAAACCTTTTCTGGTGTTATTTCTCTAAGGTATTTTCTTTTGAAATTCCTTATTGTATGCAGAAAATTCTTACAATTTTTCCTCCTGTTCTTTGATAAATATCCTCATTTCAGGATCACTTTACTGTCTGTGTAAGTTTGGAAACATGACATTATTATATTATGCACAGGCTGGAACAGTGATAGTATTTGATTCCACCCCTACAAGAGCTAGTTCATGGGAGAAAAAATTCCATCAATGTCTTTTCATATAAACATGCATAGTAACAAGCATACAAGCTTGGACTCAGGAAGTCCCTAAGCTCTAAATTGTTGAAAATTAGGACTGTGCACTTAAATTGTCATTTGTTTAAGCTGTTTTCATGCTTATTTTGCAAAAGCAGCCATCTTTTGTCTGCTAGTAAAAATTCTAGTTGACCAGATTTTTATTCTGTCCCAGAATGGCTGTGCTGTTATTTTAGTAAGTGCTTTGTATTGACATATAATGTCATCTTCTTTTTCAGGGCAAGGCAGTAGAAAAAGAATTATTTTATTCTTACAAGGTTTACAGTGAAGTCTGTTTCTCTGAAGCATGTTTTCTTAAAAGTGATTGCTATTTTAGAACATTAGCTTGTTTTCTTTATCATGATATGAATGTTAGTGTACCATACAAACAGTAGTACCAGTGGGCAAATACATATTTCAGTACAAATAAAAAACTCTCGGTAGCTCCTATATCTAATTTATCCTGAATTATTTTTCAGCTGACATAAATTTTAAAATCAATAAAACATAAAAGAGGATTACAAGCAAGTTTACTGATGACACAAAGCTGGGAAGAGTGGCCAGTACCCGCATGCTGTGAGACCTTCAGAAGGACCTGGACAGGTTGGAGAGATGGACAGAGAACCATCTGAAATTCAACAAAGGCAAATGCAAACTCTTGCAGCTGGGGAAGAATAACTCCCTGCACCAGCACAGGTTGGAGGCTGACCTGCTGGAAAGCAGCTCTGTGGAAAAGGACCTGGGGGCCCTGTGGACAGCAAGATGTCTTGAGCCAGCTGGTGCTGTGGGCCAAGAGGTCAGTGATGTCCTGTGAATCAAGAATTAAAGGGTTAAGAGCTTAGTAAGGGAATAGAAGCTACACATATAATGATTAGAGTAGAAGCAATGCAGGAAAGTTAATTATGAGCTGATGAAACTTAGAACTAAGATGATCTATCATTTGCTTGGCTTTGTTGTGTCAGGATGGGAGGATGGGGCATTGTCTGGATGAAGAAACCATAACTACACCTGGGCCCTAAAACCAGCCAGAACCAGTTGGGGAGCTTGGACTGTGACCAAAGGACCAGAGAGCCTGCTAACAAGACATAGGTGGAAAGTTTAATGTCAGGAAGATGTCCCTGGCTTCATCTTAGAAGATCACTGACCCATTTCAAAGCCCACCAACCCATTTGAAAGAAAGACCTTCACAAGCATAAAAGGACTTTGAGCTCATTTCAATACAAAGCAGGGGTGGGTGGGGTTAGGTGCAGGAGTATTGGGTAATCATATGAATGTGTAAGATTTTGGTGGATAAAAAAGGGCAAGAGCCCCCTGCATTTCTCACTGTGGGAGATTTCTCCCGGATGTGCCCAGTGTCATAATAAACACACCATTTTCTAACTTTAACTGGTTGGAGAGTCTGTCTGCATATCACCTGGGGAGTATCAGGAAGAGCACTGGCAGCAGGACAAAGGTGGGCCTCCTTCCCTTTACTCAGCTCTGCTGAGGCCACATCTAGAGCTCTGTGTCCAGTTCTGGGCTCAGCAAAGAGCTGATAAACACACAGGTAGTGTCATGAGGCTGGCTGTGTCAGTAGGTGCTTAAGAAAGAATTATAGGAAAGATGGCCAAGTTTGCAAATAAAGGGGGCCCAGTGATATTTTGGTGATTAAAATCCTCAAAGGTCAACAGTGCCTAGCGCAAAGGTACCAGTGCTAACACATAAGGTGGGGTAAAGGCATAGTGAAACGAGCTAATGGTGGATAACTAAGTATCAACAGCCTGTTCCTCTGGAACTAGGGGCGGAAAAAGGGAAGTACAAAGACTGTGAAAAAGAGGGTCAAAACCCAGAAAAGCAGAAACCAAAGTTTTCACATCACATGGTTGTTACTGCTCTCAGGGCCACATTAGCATTGAATCTATTTCTGCAGTTGGGAGGATGGGAATCACCGGTGGACCTGGCTTGTGAGGTTAAAACCTGGACTTGATGGATCATGGCAGCTTGTTTGAGGCTGTTAGCATCAGTATCTCCCCAATAATTGCCTAATAGAAGCAATTGGAAAAGTATTCAACCTCTTTGGAGCAGCAGGAAGTAGAAACTAGAGGCAACAATGTCTGTTTCCACTTGCTAAATAAATGACCTTGCTAAATTACCCTTTTTTTTTGCCACTTGCTTAATGGTGCCTTCAGTTCATTTTTCTAGCATTGCTTTCCACAGAAATTCATTACAGTAAATAATGTTGTGAGTTTTTTACAGGTTATATGTTATAGGCCAGGTCACTTTCTAGAAGTCGTATCTCTTAAATTAAAGTCAGATAAAATAGTATGGTCATATGTCCACAATTTTCATATGCACTCAGAAAAGTATAATATTCAGTAGTTTTTGAAAAGGTTCTTAAAATTGAGACTTTTAATATTATGTGCTTGCATACTGTAATGTGAATAGATATAGATTTGACTATGTATACCAGGCTATATCACCTTAAAATAATCTACAATCCAATCCCTTCCCTTTTCTCAAAGCAAAAAAGAAAGAAGCACCTGCATTTCTCCACCATTGTCTGGACTCCCACTCTTTTCTTGATTCATCATTCCCATAACAAAATTAGCACTTCAAACTCTCAGAGTTCAAAGGCTACATGGAAACCATCACTAAAATATGAGTGTACCTCTACTCAGTATTTTCTACTTTATGTCAATTATAAAATAAAGATTAAAGATATATCCATAGGAAAATAGACTAAATTCGTAGACTTGTGCTACTGAATAGTCAGATTCTAAAATACATCAGTACACATGAATGCCTTTTTCCACAGGCTTTTCTTTTCTTATTTAATTGAAATAGCTTGGAGAAAGTTTGTTATGCCTGTAAATTGTGATGGTAGGGATAGAATATCGGTGACATTTTTACGCTGAGCATGGCAGTGATTTTTTCACTGACCAGCTGCAAGGCATTTTTTTCTCCAGGCACTGCAGAGTGCCTGCAAAGCGCAGCTGATAGCCTTTTCAGCTCCATCTGGAATGTGTTCCGATTCTACTTCCTTTGTCACACTTTAGGGGCTTTTCACAATAAAACTGTGGCCCAAAATGATCTTACCATTGTTCAGTGCCTCTTCTTAAGGTTCTGTTTCTTCTCTTCCTGCCTTCACTCTTTACCACAGAAATATCTGACATCCTTTCTGTAGAGTTGCTCTTTTCATGCCAACAGAGCAAATAGACTTGGCAGGTAGTCTGGCTATAATTGACCATATCTAAACAGTAATTGAATTTTGTTTGCTGTCATAATGGAAGAGCCAACACCATGCTGTCCGTTCTGTGATGATGGGCACCAAATTACATTTGCTCATGCTACAATCCACATATCTGGGTATGAAACTCTACAAGTTATGCAGGTTGGAAAGGGAGAGAGAAGGAAAAGACTGAAGACAGTGTGGCTCATGCAGTCACATTAAAGACTGGGGCTGTCACATCCTCTCCCAAGAAAATACATTTTGCTTTGGTTTCAGACAAGGATTTTTGCTCAGTTCACATTATCAACTTCACAATTTTCAGGGCAATAATTTCAGATTACTATCAGGGTAAAATATCTGCAATATTTATTTATCGGTGGGCCAGATAATACACTTTGGCAACTGTGTCAAACACCATCTGGGGCTTGGGCTCGGTTTTTCTTGTAATTACAGTTGTAATTGGCTGTGTATGTAACACGAGATATTTTTGTGTCTGTTACAATACAACACTTGCCACCAAGATTCTGAGGTTTTATTTACTAACACTTCTTTCAGATGTGAATGAGAATAAAGTAAGGAGACTGGCAGTCCTGCTTCCCCAAACCCAATCTCTAAAGTATAATAAATCTCTGCTAGTGTGTTAATAGTTTTAATAAATTAACAGGGACTACCAGAGGCACAGCTAGAGGGAGGAGAATAGACTGAAGTTAGTATACACATTCATGTACCATTAAATGGATATGAGTAGGCCCTATCAACACCCGTGGGCGAGAATGGAGCAGCCCCAAGAGAGGAAGAGTGCATGCTGAGAGGAAAGGTGAAAATTTCCCAAAATGCTGACTGATGAAAAACTTGTCATCCTGTTGTATTTTCAAGAAATGAGAGGTCCAGAACCTGTGGCAGGTGTGTAAGGCCCCCAGGCCATGTCAGTGCCAGCGAGGGGCTGTGCAGGTCAGTCCCCATCCCAGGTGGCAGCTGCACACCCTCAGAGACACCAGGTCCGTGTGTACTGCTGGGGGAACAGTGAGGGACTCTGCCACACCTGCCCAGGGGTCACTGCCACCAGTGCAGCTCCCCTGGGGAGCCAACAGCCAGATGGGCTCCGCACAGGTCACTGGGAGTGACAGCGTGTGTGGCAGGGGCTGTGTGACCAGGTGTGTGTGACAGGGACAGTGTGACAGGGTGTGTGTGACAGGGGCTGTGTGACAGGGGCTGCGTGACAGGAACAGTGTGACAGGGGCTGTGTGACAGGGACAGTGTGACAGGGTGTGTGTGACAGGGGCTGTGTGACAGGGTGTGTGTGACAAGACAGTGTGACAGGGGCTGTGTGACAGGGACAGTGTGACAGGGTGTGTGTGACAGGGTGTGTGTGACAGGGTGTGTGTGACAGGGGCTGTGTGACAGGGATAGTGTGACAGGGGCTGTGTGACAGGGGCGGTGTGGCAGGGTGTGTGTGACAGGGTGTGTGTGACAGGGACAGTGTGACAGGGATAGTGTGACAGGGGCTGTGTGACAGGGGCTGTGTGACAGGGTGTTTGTGACAGGAACAGTGTGACAGGGACAGTGTGACAGGGATAGTGTGACAGGGGCTGTGTGACAGGGTGTGTGTGACAGGGTGTGTGTAACAATGTCTATGTGACAGGGACTGTGTGGCAGTAGGCTCGATTACCAGAAAAGGGTTTAGGAGTTTTTGAAGAGTTTTGCAATGCTTTGTAGAAGCAATTACACTATTGAAAGGAAAAGTCTCAGATTAGCATTGTACCTGACTTAATATTGTGAGTTAGAATTTAATTGACTTCACCAAGATTGAAAGGAATTCATTTAGGCAAGAATTGCTGGACAAGAGTACGATTGCTGGACAATTAGGACAAGAGGAATGGATACATCACAAGCTGGTTTCATTTTGTTATTGAAGAAGTTGTGAAAGCAATGCCATTTCAAACAAACCTTTTGCGTTTGGACCAAATCAAGAGGCCATCATACATTTTCTTCTAACACAACAGTGCTTGATCACTTCTGAAATCATTTGGCCTTTGTAACTGCCAGTAGTAAAACAAAAAGGGCAGTTATGAGTGAATAAAACAGTGGGCCTGATTTGGGAAGCACCATATGCCAAATCTATCTTTTTTTTGGAAGAAAATGACTTAGTTATGTTTGAACATGAAATGGTGATTTCTGTGTGATAATACAGGATTAAAGAGTACTCTTTTACTTATTATTATTATCTGCAGTCTACAGGGTTCCTAAACTGTAGGTGAGAATGAAGTTGACTTGTGAGTACAATCTATTATCCCTGTCAATTCAAGGAACCTCTGAGAAAAACTTGAAAAATATTGGTAATCTTGATTCTTTTGAGATACAGAAGAGAGAAAGACCTCAAAAGAACATAAAGTCATTTTTGTTTTTCAATCTGAAAGGGCAGTAAATTTACCAGAATCCTGGAGGAAATTGGTGCAAAATCCATGAATTTAAGAGAACTTGCCAAAAATGCCCCAGATGAATCAGATCCTCTTGTGACTGTAGAAACATCTGTACCATTTGTAAAGTTTTCTAAAATATACAAAGCATTTTATGAATTTATTTTGTCTTGCTTCTTTCTCTCTTTCAGTTTTCTCTTAGTTTTTTTTTCTTAAACAAGCTGTATTTGATCTTATTCTGGAGAGTGTCAGAGGCACTCAACTTTTCCCTTGAAGTCTGCTGTACTGGCAGCTCTGGAGGAAAGGAAATATTCCAGAATCCTTCTGAATAGGTAACATGCATGTCAGAGGATGAAATCACCCCTAGAACTTGCAATTAACATAGAGAAAAACTGAGAATAAGTAGGAATACAGTACCTCAAAAACCTGTAGGTCTAAGATGCTCTTACTGGAGGCTACTGGAAATTTATAGGGGGAAAACCACAGTGGATCCTGATATTCTTTCCATTAAGGTTAATCTAACACACAGATATAGGTCTTATCTTCCTGTTACCTGAGATGGGATCTTCTCTCATGGGAATATGTTCTCATCCTTCTACTGAGTTTTTCCCATTTCTCTCCTCAGCAGTAGCTACTGGCCTGACCTCCATGCTCCAGTTTTCTCTCCTTCTGTGCCCCTGGTACTCAGCTCCTGGGTAGCATTCCACCTTTGCTTGCTTTAACTATTTTTTTTTAATTAGGCAAAATTAGTTAATCTGATCATGATTTCTGACAAATCATGCTACCAAAGTACAAAATAATGTGTGTTTCAAGAAAACCACACCATTTTGCCTGTTGAAAAATGTTGTTGTATAAGAGCTCATGGAAAAACTGTGCTGTGACCTTGCGTATATCGCTCCATCTCTCCTCCTCATTGCAGGGGTTGGAGAATGGATTAGGAGCAGGTTATTGATACTGCAGAGACCCTGAAAGCATGGCTGTACTTGGACTTGGTAAATATGATTACTTTGCATAATTTAATGCAAACATAGCAGTTAATCTAATCAAGAATGGAAAAATGGTACACTGCAAAATGGCTAGTATTTTCTAGTTCTCAATGCATTTCAGTTAGATAAGTAAGGCATTACTAAGTTGGTTTTCTGTTGGACATGTCGAAAATACCTTGGACCTGGATCTACAAATGAAGCTCTGGCTCATTTCAGAATGAATTACCTGTCTCAATAGCTGTGAGGAGCTGGGCTTGAATGCTTGTTCAGATTTAATATAATAAAAAAAACCAGAATAAAAATAAAGTTGGTTATTTTTTCATCCTCTTAAAAACCATTTTAATTATGGTAGATTGAAAAGGATTTATTTCTAATTCAGGAAAAGCAGATAGATTTGTAAATAACAAATGGCTACACCTACTTAGCAGTGCAATTATTTTTGTTTTTGTGTATTTTTTTAAAACTTGATTTTTCTCTTTACAAAATTAAACTCAAAAGCTTTCTCAGAGGTAGAGAAGTACATTGTCACTATTTCAAACATGAGGAACTGAGAAGTGTAGAAAGAAAGAGGCAGATCTAAGTACTTTAGCTGCAATGTTTTAACATCTGCCTTTATGATACAGAGCTAGTTCTTCATCCTCAGTACTATATTCAGCATCTTTGTTGCCTATCTGCAGTTAGCTTGACAATGAAGAATAAACTCCTTTGACATTTGCATGTTGAACAGAAAAGCCACTTAAATTGGCTAGTAGAAACACTAAAATTGCATTTTAATGCTTTGCAACTCAGGAGGCTGTAGCTAAACCTCCTATGGTAGTCACTGGAGGGAAATGGGAACTTACAAAATATGTTTCCCTGGACCAAAAGATGTCTTCTCTCCGTTTCTTGCCAGTCATTGTAAAGGGGCCTGAGAATGACTAGCTCAGATGTGGACAACTACTTTGTAAATACCAAGGTGAAGCCTATCAAAGTGCAGATCAGTTAGTCTGGGATGCTCAGCTTATCAGAGTTTGAACTGATAGGTCTGCAGGGAAAGATAGACAGAGTTTGGGCACTTGTATTTTTTTGCACATTTACCCAATAGAAATGCCTAAAGCACACAGAACATGGAGCTGAGAATGCTTTACCACTCAATTTCCTCACTTTTTTGCTGAATGGTAAGTTTAAGGCTGCATATTTTCTACAGTGATTAGAGGAGACACTGTCAGTTAAGCAAAATGTAATCCATTGCAATGTTGGATTAGGTCCCCTGTGACTCCTTAGTCTTGGTTTCAGTCTCCTGTGAGCAACAGACTGGGATTTTCTTCCCTTGTCTTGGCTTTGGGCCTCTGTTCACTAAGGGTCAAAAAAAGGTTTCTGAAGTCTTTTGTGAGCTGAGTCACTGACTAAGGAGATGCAGATCTCATCTGTGTTTTACTTGCTCATCAGCCATTACATCCTTTTCTGGATGTCTGGAGAGATCAGCACGGTGGCTGTTCAAGCAGATCACAGCAGTCACTGACACACAACCTAAAGCTGATTTTCTTGGCAGGACAAATAAAACCTGTGGCCAGTGATGCCTGCCCTGCAAACACAGATCTCACACAAATCACAGCTCAGCCCTGCTCATCCAGCCAGTTCAGATGACCCCAGGGAACGGAAAGCTCACCGTGATCGTGGCTGGTAGCTCAGATCCTGTATCTAGCAATTCCTTCCCCAGCCTGCAGCTTCCATATGGTGTTGCAGATCTGAGTATGGTGTTCTTCCTGAGTGATGGGTGCTATCTATTGCTTTATGAGTTAGGTGTTGCCTTATTATCCAGCTCCCAATGGATTTAGGTAGCCAGTTCCAGGTGGGGACGTGCAGTGAGGTCTCTTTTGTCCTGGTGGGTAGGTTTTTGGTTACTGTTGCAGGGTTTCATTCAGACCCTGGTGATGGTAGCAGTTTTTCAGACAAAAAAAAAAAAAACTGTAGGTGATTGCATCATTAGTGAATTGAGTGTTATGCTTTAAGAATTTAGTACAGTCTCTCCACAATGTTTACATAGATAGAATTGTATACAGTGATTGGCATAACAATAAAATAGTAAGTTCTAGATTTCCTCTATCATTTTGCAGAATTAAAAACTCTTTTTTTTCTAACAGAATACTGAAAGTCTTCCCATGAATATTCCATCCAATATAATGTATTTATTCAGGCCTTGAATAGAAAACATACATAGATCCACAAAGAACTTCTCCAGCAAACTTCATAGCTAGAATACTAATGGAAAGGTTTGAAAAGGATATGAAACTATGTGAATTAATTTTAAAAATCAATTAATGTTGAGAAGTAATGTCTTGCAATACATAATACGTTATTCCTGGCTTTGTAACAGTTCCTGTGTTCCTTTTTGCCATGCAAATTGATATAATATGGTATTATATTTATGTTTGCAATAATTTTCTTAATTTTGGTTTACAATTATTATTTCCTTGCTGGATAGAGTGGTCAGTTTGAAATATAAAAAAGGCAAATTAGTGAGTATCATGAAGCAGTAGGATGTCACAACTTTTATTGAAATTTAGGCAACATTTTCTTGAATCCCAATTAAACTTCCTAATACTAATGTAGAATTTGAAAAAGGGAATTGTATCACATCTATACAAGGTGATACAGAGAAATAAAATTTACACAAGAGTGCAAATTTACTTCAAGCACATCATTACCTCTTTTAAGCTCACAAATTTGCCTTATGATTAGAAAAAACATTTCCGAGACCAGAAGTTGTGGACAGAAATCCCTGCAAGGTCTGGCTAGTAATTTACCTTTGGCAACAATTACACTTTTGTGGCAAGGGCTGTACTGTAACTGTACTGTCAGTCTGGGAGGAGCTCCTCTGTACTAATGGAAAATACATTTTAGTTGCAGATGGATAATAATGACATCATCTCTGTCTATGTGATAAGTATAGAAGCTGTTACCACTGTGTATGCTCTTATGCATGAGTGCACATGCTTATTTATTTGCATAAAAGCAATCATTAAATTGGTGTCTTGCTGATTTTGTTCCTCTCTTTTTCTTCTTACACAGAAGAGGTGATATCCCGCTTAGATGTTGACAGTATAAAAGATGAACACAAGCATACTTTAGGAAGGGTAATTTTAATTTTTGACAGTTTGATTTAACTTCAGTTTTTCCTATCACAAATGAAGCAATATAGCATTTATTTCTTGTGCCTCCCTGCACACACTATATATTAATAGATTTATTTTTGTCCAGCTTCATTTCAGATAGCCTTTTAAAATATATATATATGTTACTACTGCAGAATGGTTTAGATTACTTTTTTAAACGGAAGATTGGTTAAGTGTGAAAATTACAGTTTCTCATACACTTTGTAAGTGATCTAGATTTGGAACAGAAACTCCTGTCATATGGTATGATAAAGCCTAATTGCTCATGCCATGTTGAATAATACTTTTTTTATGACTTCTGGAGAGGAAACCAATGTAATAAGGATCTTTCAAAAACCAATGAAAATAAGGATCTTTCAAAAACATTGAAAATAAGGATGGAACAGCCAGTGGTTCACATAGCAGTCATTCTTATCTGTTTCTGGGGAAAGGGAGCCATTATCTGGTTTCACATTCTAAACCAGTTCCTGTAGAAAAAACAGCCATGGAAGAAACGAAAAAGCATCTGTGCCAAAGAGAAATTATAAGAAAAGCTGTGATGCATGCTGTAGCTGAGTTCTGCATTAGGTATCTCATGTTTCCTCTACTTCCACCAGTAGAAGCAACCATCTTCAGCAGTGACTGAGGAAACCCCAACCACACTACAAGTATTTATGTGGAAATGCTGAAGACTGAAATAGGTTTAGTCTTAAAACAGAAATTACATTTTCCTGAAGGACTGCAGTAAACTCAGACAAATTATTTAAAATAGTGCATCAAGCACCAGAAACATTTTTTTTTGTCTTTTTTGGAAGTGAAAAGCAAAATCTACTCTCATTTTGAAAACAAAACAGGACTATGTGAAACAGAGCTTTGTTTTCTAGATTCTTTGGAATGCAAAAACTTGAAAAGGAAAGTTTTTTTCACTACCTAAGATTTATAGATGGGTAGGATTTAAACCATGCCAGTGTTCTCAGCATTGTGATGCGATAATTTGGACTTCTGTATCTAGGATACAGGTCTTTCATAACCCTACTCTGAGATACAGTTGTTGCTCCACTGCAACACTTAGATCCTAAAACTTCAGAGATGGACTTTGAACATTAGCACATTGGCATGTACTTAGACACCTGGGATTGTCAGGACATAAACTGAAGGAATAGAGGAGAAGAATGAGACATGCTGGAAAGACATAGTTGAAGGTTAACAGAGAGAATAAAGGTAAGGGAAAAGATAAAAACAAACAAGGGCCACTTTTCTTCAAAGAAGAAGAAACAATCTGTTGCATTCCTAATAGCTATGAAAGCATACGCTTGAAGGACTGAGCGTGAAATGTCTCTAGTTTGCCATTAGGAAGGCAATTTTCTTTTTTGTTGTTGTTTTGGGGTTTTCTGTTGTTTGTTTTTGGTTTTGTTTGTTTGTTGATTTTGTTGTTGTTTTGGGGTTTTGTTTGGGGTTTTTTTGTTTTGTTTTGTTTCTTTTTTTTTGTTGTTGATTTGGGTTGGGAGTTTTTTGGGTGGGCCAGGATCCACACAACCTGTGTTTGTGTTTGGTTAATTTGTCTTTCCCCTCATTTTGGCTACTGAGTAATTCCAGTACCTCTTAGAAGCTTACATGGGCTAAGACACTTGGCTGCTTTCTCCCTTTCTCAGTGAACCTAGGCTGCATCAGCATTTCTGTTCCCACATCAGTTATGTTCAGACTGCAAGGAGAATGAAAATGGAAGGTGGGAGCACCTCCAGTTCATATTATGAATTTCCAATATGCCTGGAGAGGTGGCAGCAGGAAGAGAGAGGGGAACATAAAGTAAAGCAAGAAAATCTTTAAGAGAAGATGTAGTCTCATGCCTAAAAGTAAGAATTGGCTTTCCCATAGAAGCAAAGTCTTTGGGATTTCAGTCCCTGGGAGCTGGAAAATCCAGGAAAGGGATTGGTACAGCTGCCAACACTGGCAAGAACGTAGGCCCTGGCCATTTGCCTGTGTTTTGTAGATGTCCGGAAATCTGCTTCATTTCTGTTAATCACCATGATCTGCTAAGTGGAGATGGACCCAAAAGGAGATGGAAATGCTGTACACAATGTGTGAAAAGCTGAGTTGAAATTTTCCTGATGCTGCCAGGCAGTATCTATTTAGTCTGTAGAGATCCTCTCCTGTGCAAGGTTATGGACTAACGTCCTCTTCAAGCAGGGCACAGTCTTACACTGGCAATGCATGACAGCAAAATTGCTGCAGTTTTGTAGGTGTTCTTTTAGACATCCTTTCTGTAAACTGCAGATAGGGTTTTTTGACCTTTAGTCTTAAATAATTTGGTAATGCAGTTTTATAATTTTATTTTCCTGGGTTTTGGTTCTTTAACAAAAAAAAATAAGTAATGTTCCTAATATATTTCTTGTAGTCTCACTGATGAATATCCGCTTTCAGCTACTGCTGCATCTCTCAAGCAAAACCTAGACTTCATATTATGTTGAGTAAAGGAGCAGGGAAACATTGGAGTCCATAATAGCAAAGTCTAAAATTAAAGATATCACAGAATTTTTTAATGTGTGCATCATATTATATTCTTTAACAAACTAAAAAAATTTTGCTGATGTAAATATTTACAAGTTCCCTCATGCTGTTACAATTCAGTTAAATTCTTATTGAAAAATATTTCTTGAAATACTTCTGTTGAAACACTTGCTGAAGTATGACAGATGGTATGACCCAGTAAACTACAGCCTGTAAAGTCTTGAAGAACTTAAATAAGTCCTTCATTGCATCGTGAAACAAATTGAAACTTTAAAAGTTTTGTGTTTCATTTTTTGTACAGTATGTCACAGGCCACCCTCCATTCCCAATTCCCACTCTTATCCTAAGTGGTTTTCTTTGATTATATATGTCTGAATATGTGATTATATGCAATTAGTTTGTCTCTTTTTTCTACTCAAAAGAAAATAATTTACAAAAGGTTAAATTATTTGCCAAAACAAATTACTGTTTTCATATTTCTGTAAAAGCACACACTAGGGTGAACAGACCCATTAGGAAGAGGATGAAAAATATTTTTTTTAATGCAATGCCACATTAATTCAACAAGAGACAGTCATAGATGGTTTATATCTTCCAGCTATGGGGCAAAGTCTAAAGCTGTGCAGTCCTTCTAACCCCTCATTCAAGATCGAGTTTAGGATTCTGCTATCCTTCTGAGAACTACAAATATTTTCTTCTGTTTTAAGTCATGCATATTTTCAATCTTTGCAAAAAAAAAAAACAAAAACAAAAAAACTAGCAAAAAACCCCCTCAAGAATATGTTTGTATTCCATTGAATCTATTAGACTTTGGCACCGATTTGAATGATTGTAAAGAGAGGCCTCCAACTGGGAACATTTTATGCCTATTTAGAAGGCAGTTTCACACTGTTAGAACAGTGATCATTAAGGGACCTAAGCAAGGCAGCACACAATGCTCCTACGCTTGGCATGAAATAACAGGACAGTCAACATTTAAATCCTAGCAAGTCCCTTACAGGCATTTACCCTTATAATCTTTGATTCCAATTGTATGATAATTATGATAAGTACTCCCTGTAGTGCAGGCACAATAAATGCAGACAAAGATAAGATTCAAAACAGAATTATCAGTATAAAACAGAGACAATAAAGGGACGATGAGTTAAGCCTGGGAAATCTAGGCTTGTGTTGATTTAGAAGCTGGAATTGCCTCCACCTGGAACTGAAAATCTGTAACATCTGTATTCAAAGAACAGCAGAAAGAAAAGCATAAAAAACATACCTTAGAATTCCTGAGGTGCTTCAGGAAAATAATTCTGAAAATTTTTCTGTAATTTAAAAATGTATGAATTTTATACCTTTTCATTTAATAATTCATGTAATTAATCCATATAGGGTGGTACTGGTTCCCCCTTGCCTAATTACCTATTGCCGAGAGTGACTAGTAATGGAAAATTATGGAGACAGCATAAGATATATGATTTATACAAAGCAAACCTTTTCCTTGTGCTCTTCTTCTTAGCTATAACCAGAAATCTCTCTCGCTTACTTTACTGAAAATCTGGGTTTCATGTAAGCCTGATTATCCCTTAAGGCTCATCCCTCCTAGCCAAAAGAAATGCACATTTCCTGGGAGAATTTTAGAAAAAAGCAAAAAAACCCCAGTTTGCATGTGCTTCCACTTAAAAATTATTGTCTGATTTGCTATATTTTCCTCAATCTTTATTAATGTGTTAAGTCTTCTTATTAAAAAAAATTAAAGGACTTTTTCTTTTCCTTGCTATCAGAAAAAGACTACTCTGCCACTGCCTGTGCTAACAAGTTGTGATCGGTGATATATGGACAATTATATACAGTCAGCGCTTTAATAGTTTATCTCTAAAAAAAAAAAAATGTTTGTCTTCATTTGATGAGATTTGAGTAACTGGAATTGCTTGTTGCTTCTTAAAAATGCCATAAAGCCAAAAATCTGCCAGACAGAGATTTAGTGGCTGAGCAGGTGGAGAGATGATTTAGCCATGTCCATTATTACTGATTAAATCTCATCTTGCCTGAGCAGCTCCCCAGTCCCACCTGTGCTATTTTATCCACAGCATTGATGGCGCCACATAGGCTTTCTGTCTACAGTGAGTGCAACTGTTTGCATTGAGGCATCCTCTACTCTGCAAAATGCATTTTCTTTTAGGGACACAGGATTAAATCAGGATTGGCAAAAGCAGTCTTCAAGTATTAGAAGTCTTTCAATGACCTACTGATAATCTCCACCTAAAATATGAGTAGTGTTTAGTTTTAGTTTTGGTTTTGGTTTTTTTTTTGGTTGGTTTTTTGTTTTGGTGGGGACTTTTTTTTGTTTGTTTGTTTGTTGGTTTTTGGGGCGTTTTTGGTTGGTTTTTATTTGGTGGGGGGTTTGCTTGTTTTTTTTGTTTTGTTATTTTTTGTTTTGATCCTATTGCTTTAGGTTGTTTCAGAAGAAAATCTCTTATCTCTAAGGTTTAGAGCCTTTATTTTGCATTGGCTATGGTCATTCTGTTCCCAGCTTTCTACTGTGTTGTTTAATTTACATGGTGATCACACTCTTTAATATAATATGTGTACCATAATTTATGTATCCTCGTACTTGGCTAAGCTAAAAAAAATTACATTGCTTTCCTTCTCTCAGGAGGCTTTTTGGCCCCTTGGTCATCCTAATAACTATGTCTGTTCTAGTTTGGATTTCTCTTTCTAAAGAATTTTATATAAGTTTCATTGAGACAGCTGATATCCCTTAGCTGTTGCACAAGTGTAATTCTTGAGTTGCAGAATGGACATCAAAAAGGAATGCAAAAAGAGAGACGAGAGATTCCCTTCAAACCTTTCCAAACCCTCTAGTAGTGCTAGAAGGAAAAAATGGGAAACTGTCTTCAGGATTTGATCTTTATGAATCTAACTAACCAGTCTACTCTCTCCTCTCTTCTTTAAGATGATTTGGATGCTCAAAGAAGCAAAATGGCAAATGGGCTCTGTGCAATGTCCTTCACATAGATCAAGGAAACTAAGTGGAAAAACTCTTCAGGAACACCCCTCACAGTTATAGTGTTTGCAGTAGCAGGACCTGGTTTAAGTTCAACCATGTAAAAAAATAGTACTACAAGTAAACACCTCAATTTTACACTTCATTATGGAGTTTGATGCTGACCCTTCATAAGCTTTGAAACAAAATCAAATCTTTTGTTGTTGAAACCCTCCAGTCTTTCCACTCCTTTGAGAAGGACAGAAAAAGAATAGCAACAATTTTTGCTGCTTTCTGTTCTCTAATTACAGATTTTAGGCACAGCTCAGTCCTTTTCATTTTGAAGATTTTATTTTTTTCTTTCATTTTAATATCGCCATACTATTCACCAGTGTTCTATACCAATAAATTTAACAAAATTGGAGGTTCTAGTCTTTTTCTTCTCTAAAAGCTCAACATCTTCATCACATACTTGTGTTCATCAAAAAATGATAGAACATTTTATCTGTCTAAAATACATCTGTAATTTAGATGCAAAATTTAATATTCAAGGCACAAAGATCTTTAAGCCTAATCAAGAAATTACTATGATGGTGTGTGAATGAAGCTTGCTGGGAAGCAGTTAGTACAAGAAATGAGAATTCTGAGCATTTTTTCCATTAAAATCATTGCATTATCTCAGCATTGTGCAAACTCAACAGAGGAAGTTATTCAGCAATTCTAAGGAAGGGGAGCCATGATCCAGCTCTTTACTAAGTTTCTGCATAAAACTTGTCTGTAAAGCTCTGTCAAATTCCCTAATTTTTTTCTTTCATTCCTTTGGCAGAAGCATGTTAACTTAAAACTGAAGTAGGAATATTGCCAGCAAATCTTTTAAGGTGAAATGAGCTTGGGACTTAAAGCTAAAATTATTAGAAGTGTGAATCTTAATGCGAATTATACATGTTAGTTTGAATGTCTGATGTACTGCTAAATGTTTTACGTAATAATTTTTTAACACCTGTACCATTTAATTGCCACTTTCTTATCAATAGTCTGCTTAGGGTATAATTTTGCTGCTTGCTAGACAAGGTTCTTCTATACAGAAAGACTTTAAGGCAAGGATTTCCAGATGTGCCCAAGGGAACTAGACATCTGGCTTCAAATGGTCATGAATCTTAAAGAACTAAAATGTTTCTGTAAAAGATTGCAGAATCCACTTTCATTTTTATTCTAGTAGTGCTTAGAAACCTCACTTGTGCTGGCTGTTATGCACATAAAAATGATACTAAAAACCTTAACTACTGCAATTAAATGTTTTGGTTTTGGTTTTTTTTGGTGGTTTTTTTTGTTTCTTTTTTTTTTTTTTTGGTAAAGAAATATTTGACAAGACTGTCCCTCTAGTTCAGAAGTGGTTTAATCCCTTGGGTAAGTGTGGAGTATCTTATGAATGCTTGGTGAGCCACAACTGGTCATGCATGCAGTACAGAGCAAGACAAAGGCTATACTAAGGCAGGGAGAGACTAATGGAGGGGAAGGAGAAAGTGGTAAGAAAGCATTGAAAGGAAATTAATCTTCTGATTCACTGTCCAAGAGAAAACTGTTGCTTTCATTTGTTGGTGGCAGCTGTGGAGGGAGCATAGGATACCACATGAGACCTGGACTATCCTGCTGCTGCTCCTAGTTCCAGCTACTGTTGGAGAACACTTCCAACTCCTAAATGCTCATTTCTGCCTCTCCATGCATGTTTCTGGGGGAAAATCTGAATGGGGAATTTTCATCATTTTTTACCTGTCTTCTGAAGAGGAAGCTTATTTAACACTTAGGAGTAAATTTACATCAGAAGACATTACCATTTCATATGGGTCATATTAATTATTTTAGTATAGTTTATGAATAATTAAATAAAGATCTTGCAATTCAGAAGACAGAAAGAATTAATGCATATTGTGAGTTCTACGTCTTGGGGAAAATGCTGTCTTCTATAATCTTCAATATGTATTTTCAATTAAGGACAAATTTTTAATTATTTCTCTTAAAAGTATTTGTAGTATCAAATATATTATGTAAAGTTAATTTTGTAGCTGTTAAAAAAAGAAAGACTACAAAAAGAAAGACTAGTATTTTCAAACCAACTTAGATAAAACTGTGTGATGTAGAAACAATTTACACTTTTTAATAACTACATTGTTCTTGTAGAAGGAGATTGTCATATTCCCTGACAGCCAATTTTCTAGAGATAAATTGTCTAAAACCCATTCTTTCTGATATTTTTGGTAAGTATATGAATAAGTGGTAAGCTAATTTTTCTATTTTTCTTTACAGATCAAAGCATTCTTTTAACTATATTTCACACTAGTGTTATAGATAAGCATATGACTGCAAGAAAAATAACCATGTTATACAGTTAGAACAGTAAATCTGTCTCCTGTTGTTTAGAGTGGTAGCTCTCTCTTTGTTTAATTCTGCTATTTGTTCACCCAAGGCATGGACCAACAACCATGGAAATCAGTGAGAAAATCCCAGCCAACTTCATCAATTTTGTAACAAAACATAATGCTAAAAATTGTTTTGCTACATATAAATACTTCAGGTCTTTAGTTAATTTTTAAATACATTTACCAAGAATAAGGCATCTATAAGAGCCTTGTTACAGGGAAGTGATTTCTTTCAGAAGAAAATCTTAATCTATGGATGTCATCTCATGGTCTCCTGATATATTCTGTTCACTCCTTTTTCAGTCAAGTCCTTTTAAGTAAAGTAACTGCCAAATTTATACAGAAGGAGAAACAAGTATATATGACACTGACTTTTGTCCCGAATGAGACAATTGAACTGTAAAAAGAAAACATATGTTGGAGGTTTTTTTCCTATTTGCTTCTCCTGGAAGTGCAAAAATTATGAATGCAAAAAAAGAGAGAATGTGAGTGGGTAGCAAACCTGACTCCATTTCCTGCTACTTTTGAAACATATTATCACTTTCTGGGAGTATTTTTGAACAAAAGGGCCCTGGAAGGATGGAAACAATAGCCAGTTGGGAAATTGGAGCAGTAACTGGGAAGTGAATATGATATCTGGGTGTCCCCTCAGGATTTAATAAAACAGAATCTGGATGCCCATTGCAGCTGGGAGGTTCTCAGGCTCATAGCATGAATGTAGTGGTTTGGGTTTTGTGGGAGTCCCATGTTTATTCCGAATTATTCCTTTTGTTTCTAGCCAGTGACTTCAGACAAGCTTGTGCAAAACTGTAACTACATAAGAAAAAATAATATAGGTTCTGACTCCTTTTTATTTCTCAGTGAAATGTGATATCAGTTAATAAAATGATGCCTGTGTTGAAAAATGAGGCAATCTACCTGATTAGAGTATGGACAACTACATTTAGCATAACATCATAATATAGAAAAATATGAGCACCTATTGAATGGTATCATTAGGATCCTGTTTATAGGCATTATAGCACAGTACTAAGTGCAATTCTTTAAACTAGCAGACTGTCTACATGCGAAAATTTTTGTAAGGGACATGTTGAGAAAATTCAACCAACTTCACCTCACAATATGTAGATATTGTAATATCTATATGCAGGCTACTAGATCATAACATTCTGATTTACAACCAAGATGTAGGACCTCAAATTTAGGTGTCATCCAAAAGCCTGACAACAACAAATATTTCTGTCTCATGAAACCAACAAAACACCCTCATTAAAGACATCTTAACATCAGCATTACTCTGTGGGTAATAAGGAGCTATTTTTAGGGGTTTAACTTCAAAGTCTCTGTTTCACAAATAAATCTGCCCATGAGTAAATTTTCTACCAGCATCAGAGCACCTCTGGGGTATTACAACACTCTCCTGTACTGTGCAGTTTATTTATATTTCAAATATACTGGGTTTTTAAAAAGATGCTTCTTTAGATTGTTCCTGTTTATTTGGAAGATTACAACATTAATTGGCTAAAGATCAGTGTGTGGCTTTGGAACAAGTCTATCAAAAGCTTGTTTGTAGGAAACACCAAAGAGGCAGAATTTGCTGCGTGAAGTGCTGGACCAGTAAATGATACTTGTTCCGAGCAAAGAAAAACCAGGGGCACTTACAAATTGTTCACCTATTCTGGTATCTTATTTTTTTTAACTTGAACTTAATATTCTTGACTTTAGTTAACGGGAAAAGTTGAACCTTCTCATAATCATTCTCTGCTTTCCTGCATGCTGAACATCATAGTATTTCTCTACCAGTGCCTGGTAATTACATTTATATTGTGCCTTTATCTGCTGTGTGTCAGACTAAGCCAATGGCTATCAGCGTCAGCCACTCAAAAAATAATAAAGATCTCAATCACGATGACAGATCTACATGTGAAAGGAAAATGCACAACTATTTTGCCAAGTGGAGATAAAAATAATATATTTATTATCACTGCTGCCACCTAATTGCTCTGGAAAACATTGATTTGAAGAGCTCTCCATGGCTATACATCCAGCCATCAGTCAATGTAATCCCTCAGTGGAATCTTAATATATAAGCATATATAAAACAGCACTTTCGAGGAATGTAACACACCTCACACATGTCAATTAGTTAATTCCCCAAACTACACTCTAAAGCACTATGCCCTTGGAACTAACCATTATTTAGGGTTGAATAAACAGAACAAAAACAAACAACATCTCATACAAAGTCAGTGAACTAGCCAGGAACTGAGTCTTACAATCAAGATTTTTAACCATACCTTACTAATCAAAACATACTAATGACAGTTATTGGTCTTAATTACTAGTATGTTTAACTAGTTACTTACCTTTTCAGAAATACAGGCTTAAGAAACCATGTGTAGATGACTTTCAAATGCCTCTCAGAGCATAAACACATTTCAATTATATTTGTTTTTATGACTGCATAATGTCTAGTGTACACTGGAGCTTTGCTTCAATCTGTAATCTCTGGGAATTTTCAGGCTTCTACTGTATTGCCCAGCATTTTGTATTTGTAGACCATATTCCAGCTAAGAGCTTTAACAACATAATTTAGACTATTTTAGAACGTTCATGTTTAGTATGAATTTTTTATGCAATAGTATTCAGGGTTTATGACAGAATCCTTAATGTGATCTGTTCTTAAAATGAAAGAAATTATACACACACTGAAGACAATTTTTTCGCAGCCTGAAACAAAACGAAACCAATAAAATAAAATAAAATAAAATAAAATAAAATGTTTTTGAAGTTGTTGGCATGTGTATAAACGTTTAGAGGCCTTTTACAAGTAAGAGATATGTTTATCTTTCATCTTTAAATCCAAGCTCATGTTTCCTCCAACCATGTCTTATCTTCTGGGCCTTATTCAAAGTCTTACTGAGTGTGTAGAAGTTTGGACAGTTGAAGTAAGGTATGGAAATTTTGGGAAATATCTGTTTTCTCTTTATGTAGTCCAGTTGATGTGATGAAAATGCTGAAATGCTGAAGTCACCTGAATATCACACAGACAACCTGAGATAGAGAGGAAGAAGCAGGAAGAACCATGTCTGAAAACCTCAGTTTTGTGAAAACTAGGCTTCATACCTGAGCATTTGAAATCTGTGTTGATTGGGAAGTAACAAGCTTTTTCACAGAACATTTCTGCCCTAAAGAAGGGGAAAAAAACATAGTCTGAAGACACTTCTTCCTAGTTAATGCAGAGGGACAGCAAATGACCTAGCTTTCATGACACAACTGATGTCTAGACTCCTAAGTGGAGGAGATGAGTTGATCAGTCTTTTCATTGACTTCAATGGCTTTTAGGCTCCAAAAGACAAGCAAGTAAATTGTAAGAGAAGAATTTTTCTTTCTTTTGGTTCCAAGACAAACTCTGGATCCTCAAAGTGTTTCTATTGGCATAAAATAACATCTAACTAAATGTCTACAAGTTTCTATAAAATATCATGCTATTTCTATTATACTCAGAAAACTGGAATAAGCATTTTTTTACTGTAATTTAAAGTCTGACTGAATACATGACTGTTAAAGAGATATTTAGAAATTTTCCCATTCACAGGAAGAGGATTTTGGCAGATCACAGAAATAGGTCATGGAAACTAAAGCTCTGTTTTTGTGAGCAGACAAAACAACTAAAGACTCTGCCACCAGGCGGGAAGATTTTGCTTCTTTTCCCTTCACAAACCATACCTTCCTGCACCCCAACAAGTCCCATTCATTCTGTCCTGTCAACTTCCTGAAACTAACTTTGAAAAGTGTCACAGGCCTCAATGACATTTATCCTCTCCCCTTCCCTTTTCCCTTTTTCTATAGATCTGCTCTTATGGAAGACTAACCAGGCACAAGGTTCATAAAATAAGACCCGGGGAGTGGAACAAAGAGAAGAAGAGAGAAGAGAAAAGAGAAGAATAAAATCTAGTTTAGGTAGTTGTAAACTCTTGAACTAGTTTGCTGTCCAAGTGCTGGTGCTGGTAACCATGGATTTCTACTTGCAGATGAAACAGTTCCAAATGTCAAAAGATAAGAGGAATATTCTTACAGAGTATTGGGGAGACTTCTAATTTGAAAAATCAACTCTTCATATAATAAGATATAGACAGAACTTTATTTTAAGCAAAATGGGATGTATCTATCATACTGAGTTGGGAATAGCCCCCAATTTACTAGTAAAAATGAATAAAGTTAGCAGAAGTGATATGACTTCCAGGCTAATATTTTAAAGGCTTTTCTCTTCTCACATTATGGCACAATTTGACCAGGGGCAATAACACTCAAACAGTTTTCCATCTCTGGTGGTACTTTAATATGACTGTTGCAATCAGTGAACACTCAACTTCAAAGAGCTTTACAGGCAATAAAAGCCTAATCCTGCTCCTAGTAATTGTGCTCTGTGATCACTTCCTTGTGATGGGGGTCAGGGCAGCAAAATCACAGCCTGGATCCACTGCCATTGTTCACATTGAGCTGCCCTGTTCTCCACCTTTTTACTTCTGCACTACAACTGGGGAGTGGGCACAAGGTGCAGTTGAAGAGCTTTGATGTATTTCTTTATACTGTTCTGTTGTGATGTTGAAGGTGATTTATAGGCATTTTCTCTAAAAGAAATTATCAGAATTCAAAAGTGGTTTTGATCTTTCTGAAGTGCAACTAACAAATAAGGGCAGGAGCTTTTGGCTGCGCACTTTATTGGCAGTGGAATTAAAGAAATTTATTCAATACTCTGCAATTCAGAACACTGTATATAAAAAACCCCAGTATAACCCCCACAACCATTCTGTCTAAAGCTTATGATAAATAGTTGGATTTATTCTTCAGCACTATTCTAGCATTCAATCTATAATGTTCAAAGTAAATAAAATTAAACTTATTTCTCTCATCACCTTATGCTTATAATCAGTATATTTTATTCCTAACTAGACATATGAGTCTCCTGTCTGAAGCCAAGCTTGTATTACCTGAGGGATTTACTCAAAAAGTAAGAATTTGGGGAGATAGTGAGATAAGTACATTATCTTTAGAAAGTGTATATTACCATCTAATAGTTACTGAAAAACATTTTTAGAGTTCACATCTTTTTCCTGTTTGTATTTGTTAAAGAGATCATTTATTTATTTATTTATTTATTTATTTATTTATTTATTTATTTATTTATTTAGAGGGTATTTATGTAGTCTGCTGCTGCAAATAGGATAAAGTTTGGATTCTTATCTATGATTGCATTTTTGTGTGTTGCGTTAGCAAGCTGTAGGGTAATATCTTCTGCCTTATCACTAATATTTTTATGCATGTTATTGAAATTAAGGTTATTATCAAATCTGTTTAAAATTTCATAGACGTGTATATTTGGCGAAGAGAAAAGGATTCGTTTGAAGGAAATGTGTAACTTAAAAAGAGCATAAAAGGAAGAGAATTCCTAGTCTAATGCTATCCCATATATTTTGAATTTTTTAATAAGAAAAGAGAAACAGCAAATCCTGTTCATCAGTTTTCCTCTCTTTATTGTCTGATTTTGGAAAGAAATATTAATGTATCTATTTAAGTATAGTGAGAGTAAAAGGATTTCACCATTATAGTCTTATGTTTATCATTGAAAGTACCATGGAAAAATCTAAGAAGAAGGTAGATTTGCGCAACTGACCAAAAGATGTTATGAAAGCAGAACCATTAGCTTGGAAAGGCAGACGCACAAAAACCCTGTAATTTATTGTCTTTAGTGGTTGATGATGCCATAATTTTTAATATTTTTTTTTTTTTTTTAATGAAGAGTTTCTTGAAAGGCTTCAAAACTTAACATATGTGGTCTGGTCAATATTTATTTTGAAAATACCTGACATTTTCCCACTAACTTAACTAAAATATGTGGACTATCACAATAATTACTGCTTACTGTGATTAGAAATTTGACTGAAAATGCATTAGGGAGAAATAGAAGACAAGTTTCTAACTCTCATCCTCATTTTTCTCAAACCCTCAGGTATTTAGAATTCACAGGAAGAAAAGCCAGATCTCATTAGGTCTGGTTTTGATATTTTGTCATCCAGTTAGGGGAATAAACATGTACCCTGGATTAGGCAAAGGCCATCAATGTAGTGTGTAGGTGGAACTGTTAATTCCCCTGTGGGCTCCCTTACAGCAGAGCTAAGCAGTGTCATATCATTTCACTAAGCAGCTTTAGCAGGTTTGTGTACACAGCAAAGCCAAGGCATATTGCTCTGAATTGCTGAAGAAGTGCTTTTACTCAGTAAGAATCCCTTTGTTTTATAACTACAGCAGGAATGTGCCTTTCTTTGTAGGAGGTGATTTTTATTTCTTAATGCTCACTTGCAGCAGGTTTAGCACACAGTAGTTATACACCCATCTCTTTGAGCTCAGGGACAGTTGTGCACACAGTGGGAAAAGTTACCAGGAGCAGGTTACAGTAGAGCTCTCTTGCTGTCTTTGCTGATACAAATATTGAAGATGCATTAGCACTGCATCTTCCTTAGGAAACCTAAACCCTTTCTTTTTTTTTGTTAGAGCCTCAACACCTTCAGTGCTCTAGAACTACAGCAAGAATTTTCCCCAGAATGTTAAAGATATGATTCCTGTTGAGGGTTCCCTGTATATTTCACTGGGTTTCACATCACTCTGAACATAATAGTAACACCTTTCTCCACACATTGTGCTCACTATTAGTGATTTGAATCAATTGAATAGCACACAGATGATGCTCTGATAGATCCCACTGCAACCAGCATTAAATTACTAGCTTAGCACATGCTCAGTATTCGAAGGATCAAATTCTCACCTCTCAGCAGTTGCCAAAAGAAAAATAGGTCATATAGAGGTGTCTGATGAAGAGGTAGACTGTTTTGAAATACATCTAAACAACATATTTATACAAATGTACATGCAGAGTCAAATGTACTATTAGTACATAAAGAATCAGCAAAACCCAGAATTTATCATACTTTTAAATGCAGGAATACTTAATTAAATGACCTTATTTGACTTGACAGTTTTAGCTTGAGGTAGGTCTGTAGTTCTCATAAGTTGATACATCAATATTTATGTTAAAAGGGGAAAGGGGTAAAATTGGAAAGTTACCTATAGTATTTGAGAAAAATTTACTACATCACTCAGTATGAAGCAGACACATTACCTAGATATATTATTAGAAAATGGGAAGAATTTATTTGTTGCCACAGAGACAGAAATAATCTGCTTGATATAAAAGCTCTCTTCAATCTCTTCTGAGGAGGTATCTCACTCCCATGAATCCAATTTATTAAACATATATAAAATCATAGTACATCACAGGAAATTTGAGAATGAAATGAATGAGATGGATTGACAGTTTTCTAACAGTAAGATTCAATAAAGTGGAAATCATGGAAGCAAAGATTAAAGCATTAAAGAAACCACATAAATCTCTATTAAAGAAATCTCTATGCCTAGTTTATAACACTAGTCAGGGGGTTTAAAAAAATACGGGGAAATAAAGCATAGGCAAAAAATTATTACATATCCTGACAAATGACTGTCTCTTCTGACCAATTATTAGAATGTTTACCAAGAATTAGAACAGCAAATTTGGCATACCTTGGTGCTAGAACATGATATAATTTTTGTAAGTCTAAAGTTATACGCAGCCTTCTATGTGAATACCATGCTCTCCTTTGATCTGACTCACCATCCAGCAGAAAACTATCAGAAGACAGTTATTTCATAATAGCAAGCAGAGGTACTGAAATTGCTGGCTTCTTTGTAGGACCCCCTCAAAATTTTTAATATGCTACCCAGCATAGCTGTGCAAAGCTTGAGTCATGATTCTTCCCAGAAAGACATTATACAAATTAATTTCTCAAATCTTTCTTCTAATGGACCAGGGGATAGCTTTCACATCTTCAAGTGTCCTAGATGAACCTGGAGTTTGTTTGGATTGGTGGTTTTTTTGGATTGTTTTGGGATAGGGTTTTTTTGATGGAAGCCAACACTGAAACAGGTCATGAGTTTAAAGGATTTTAATTCAGACACAGACTCTACGGACAGTGAAAAATTACTGGTGTTGTCTTGCTGAATTTCCTAGGAAGTAATCCAAGAGTAGATGAAGCCTGCACTTACAGTTTCATCATAGCATTTAATCTTAATATATTGTGATGGGGACAGTACCGCCCAATAAACTATGGTACAGTGAGGTTATGCTAATTAAGTGGAAGTGGATTTCTTGTTTGATCAGACTGTGTCTGGTTGATCTGTGATGAAGATGACAGCAACAGTAATCTAATCATATCCACCAACCCATCTGGTATTTCTAATGTGTTTATTGTGCTGTTGTATATACATCATCAATCATGGATGTAAAATATGTAAATACTGCAAATATAAATAAGGGATGACATATTAATTGAGCAACATGCAAATCACTACATTTACAGTGCTGGGAAGTGGGTGCTCTAGGGAACTTCTCATTAAAGATCAGCTGCTGGTATGCAGCTATTAACACCCAGCTGCTTGCTTCTGCCACGGAGAGCTTTGTGGTAACACCAACTGCTGCTTAGCACTGCACAAGAAATGGCTTAGTACTGCACAGTGACTGCAATGAAAAAATCTTTGCCAGACACTTAAATGTGGTTCTGGAAAACCGTTGCAAGAAGAGGGATGAAAAAGAGTCTAGCACTATTTCATACATATTAAACTAATTTACTCTCTCGAAACTTGCTTTTGCAGGGAACCCTTGGTTACAAAGATGGTCAGTGCGTCACTACCTTCTCTTGCTTTATTTTTTGGTACTGCCTTGCTTTGGGGCATCTGCATACTCAGTCAGTCTTCCTTTTCAGATAATTAGTCTTCCAAATAAGCTCTCTATTGTCCCTCAGGCTCTAACTATTAAGGTCTCCTTACTGCTCTTCAGTCTTATCAGTCATATCTGATTTAGCTTTATGCACTTATCTCCCTGCTCCAGCCTTATCAAGCAATTCCTTTTTGACAAGAATTCAGGGACAGTTCTATTGCAGTTGAACTATTTTCAGTCTCTAGCAGTGTTATCAGCCTAATGAAATCAGATGTTGGCTAGAATGGAGATCTTGATTCTTTTTTCAGGTGCTTTGTTTGCTATTTTGCATACACTCCCATTTCTTCAACTTCCTAATTAAAAAGATTTGTTTTATATCTTACTTCAACTTACATCTTCATTTTCCGTGCATTTCACTCCTTCAAACACACTAACATGACCAGAAGTTTTATTTCGTATTTCCTTTATATTTTAAAACTTAAACCAGCAGGTTAAAGCTATCTGATGCATGAAAATGCAAATTGCTTTAATTTCTGTTTGCTTTTTATGATTATGGCTTAATAAGGTGAAAGAATGTTTTTAAGGTAAAAGATAGAAAGCCCTTTAAATGAATGTTATGTCAGATAGGAAAAAAGTTAATTTTATTTGTATAAGCAAATTCTTTACACAATAAAACGAACGTGTACATAAATTTGTAAATATATATATTAACTCCATCTGTCTCTCCACTTTTCCCAAGACTTCTTGTATATCATAGAACAAAACAGTGAAAATACAGATATAAATTTTTGTGCATTCATTTTCTATTACTTGGGTGTGAGCTTGAATTCATTAGTATTTAAAAGGCAGAGAAGCATGTTAGCACATTTGAATTGTTAGAGCACAGATTTGTTTAAATCTCAGACACCTTTTTTTCTCTGGTGGCCAGAATCCTTCATGAAGAAAATATTGATGAAAAAAATAGCTGGCATACAGCATTCAATTGTCTCAGACAGAAAAGCCAAAGATGTAAAAGGGCTGGTGTTGGAAGGTTCTTGTTCATAGTCCTTAGAACTGCAATCCCTAAGTCAATTTACTTTGGCTGCACTAACTGTGCTGCAGATATAGGTTGTGATCAAAGCATTTGGTACCTATGTCAGCAAGCACAAGAGCTGTCCAAACAAATGTTTTAAAACCCCAATCAATGTCACTGAAAAAAGATGAAAAACATAACTAGGTAGAACCTAATTTGTATTTGAGTTTCTGAACTTAGCTTCTGCTACACCTTTCCAAGCTTTTGAAAGCACAACATGAAAAACATTTCTGGACATCAGCTGGATACTGATATCTTCATGTGACATAGTTAAACCTCAACAATTTTGTCTTTGTTCGTGTTAATGTGATACAAATTACATTAATTTGCATTAGTATGTAATGTATTCCATTATATATTAATATAATGCATATAAATAATATGTTACATTATTTGTCACAATAAATTTTGTTGTCATTAAGTGTTTCCACATTTAAGGAACAGAACAGAAATGTGGCATTTAACAGTGGGTGTTATGGTATATCAAGAGGAAGATGTTTTACCAAGATGTTCTATATAACCTCTGTTTGGCAGAAAAAAGCTATCCATTAGCTTCAGTAAACATGCAAGAGTGCATACATGCATATATTTGAGCGTGGAAGGCCTAAACTAAACTTTTGATTAAAAGAGCAATGTTGAGCAATCTGCTTGCTGTTGCAATAAAAAGTGGACCTAAAAGAATAGACGATGATATTTTCTTCTTTATTGTGTAACAAACTCATTTCAGCATTCTTTACCAATTTTAAATACATAGTTTACAAATTATGTCCAAATTGTATGTATGTCTTCCATAGAAGTATAAACTGATAACCCTAACATGTGTGAGGAACTGTTCCAATAGGTGTAAAGTTTTAAAACAGAATTCTTTAAAAAAAAAGTGAATTCTAAAGGAAAAAATATCTCCATATGCAAAACACTATGTTTAATTAGATAATTTTAAAGCATTATATGTATAAAAATAATTGAGAGATGTTCTGAAAGAAGCATTACGTACTTAAGTATTTCTTAGAACATGTCAAAAGCACATTTTACCTGCTCTGCACATCAGTAGAAACAGAAGATTTGCTTTGGTGATCTGGTGGTAATCAGGGACAATTTATTGTACCATGGGGAATTTGTATGAAATATTCATTCAATTAAGTTTCCAAAACCCTCTGAGCCATTCAGCTACTGAGTCAAAACGAGAATATTATAGGAGCAGAGACATTATTTTCATGATGACGCGTGCAAACAGATCTCTTAAGCAAATACTCTCTTTGATGCAGAGATGGACCTAAAAAAAATATTATGGTATAAGCTTATTCCTCAGCCAGGAATTCCAGAAATCTCTCTGTCACCTCTTCTGTACAGTAAATGCAATTTTCTGTTTTCTCAGTAAAGTTGCTAAGATGTTACATGGCCAGAGCTAGTGCTCTGAATTAGGATGCTGTAGTTTACTGGGTACTCAAATTTGTGTTGGGATCCACAGCTTTCCAGTTTGGCCATTTCTCACTCTAATCAGCATAATTTAAATTTTTTTTTAAACTAATTTTAGTACCATTGTGATAGTACATTGTGAAGCTTTCATACTGAGGCTTTAGTCGGCTTTCTTTCATTTTCTTGATTCCAATGAAGAATCGAGACATAGTTTTTCTTCTGGAGCAGGTTTCCAAGGCTGTATTAAGACCTTTACCCCATATTGATACAATACAGCTCTAACATTCAAAAACTACCATTATGGACCTGCCTCAAAGTTCATTAGCCCAATTTTTCTGTATATAAGTAAGGACAAATACATCAGGAATACTTCAGATGAACAAGGAAGAAATAGAGGACATAGAGATCACTTTCTTCAAGATCTCATTTTATGTCTTAACAATTTTATTATAAATGTACTTTTCATTTTAGAAGTTTGTTGTGTAGCCTTTTGCTTTTAATTGCTTCTCAAAGAAATTTTGACATGTTTTAACAATTCATTTGCACTAGTTTGCACAAAAAAAAAATATTTTTCTCATTCGAATGGGAAAGGGTTTTTAAGTTGGTTTTGGTTTTGTTTGTTTGTTTGTTTGTTTGTTTTTTAACCGGTGAAACCAGTTGTATATTTTACTCATTTAGTCTTAACCCTGTTGGATTTTTTGCTGAACCTTTGTGAATGTTTGTGTAATTTTACAACTTTATGCCTGTCCTCCAACTTGAAATGTGTCCTTTCTCTTGAAATGTTTAAACATTCTCTGTTGACACTTACACTATGATTACTCTATTGCAAAGTGGCTTTTCTGGAAGCATGTAATGTGAACTACTAAGAACTAAGTTTTTTTTTCTTTTTGGAGATCTCCACTTACTCTGAGAATGAAAGAAAATGGAAATGTTAAAAGACAGACAAATAAATATTAAATAATAAGACAAATACCTTAATGCTAAATTATGCATATATCTCTATTTGAAAAATTAACCATAAATTTTTTAGCATTGTACTTCACAACAGTGTATCAAGAGATTTTGCAGTTGATTCAATGCATACATTCAATGCTAGTGATCCATCTGACTTTGAAGAGAAAGAAGTGATGTTTAATTTCTGTGCCCCTGTGTGATTCCAGGACCAAGGGTGCACATTGCACATTTGCTATCAAGGAAGCTCACACCTCTTGCTGGCTCTGAGCATCCACTCCCCATGCGCTGGTGGTAACTGCTGAGAGCCCCACCCAGGGGCTGTGCCTGCAGCTCTCTCGGTGCCTCCTCAGTGTGTGATTCTCACCACAGGCTTGCCAGGAATTAACAATTTTTGAGATCACCCTGTATGTGCACTGCTCTCCCTGTCTGATCAGGACAAATCTCAACCTGCAAAAGTTCAAAATGGTTTTAGCAAAGATAGCAATCATCTGTTGTTTGTGCAACCATCTGTACTTCCTTCAGCAATTTCCCCCAGGTACAGAGGTTCTCTATTGTTCATTCTTCAACTGCATTGCAATTGCTACATTTTTATAATATTTTATGCTTGATTAGTTCAATATGTTTTAATATAAAACTATTTTTTCTGAGCAAACTATTTAACAAAGCTATTCAAGTTTTATACAGAATTGATTCTGAAGATGTTATTTTTACCATATTTTGACCTTTATTTAAACTGAGTATCTGTGAAATGCAACAAAAGATAGTAATGATAAATGTAATGACATGAATTTCTTGCATATCACTGATCATCTGACTGTAAAATTATTAACATCACTGGTACAGAAATCTAATTTACCTATGATACTAGTTTTTTTGTAAGTTGCAAGTTCAAAATAATACTGTAAAAAATCTAAAATTATCAAAATACTTTGGACAAATGGAGTCACTATCTGCATTTGCTTCTTATCTGTCTAAAATCTGTCTTCTTAGCCCTGGCTTCATGCCATACAAGTTTATGTAATCAACCATGGTGACTAACTTAAGAACATATTCTCTTACATATTCCTTACCTATTCTCTCACATATTCCTTACACAGTCAACTAAACTGGCTTATCAGCTTCAGAAGAGTATTCAAAGAACTTAACTTGGTAATTTCCTTAGAAGTTGGCACTTGGTAACTATTGATCACTGAGGAAAGTGTGACTTCCAGAGAAGGCCATACTGTAGTCAAGGCAGCACAGGATAATGCCTACTTCTAAATAGGAAGAATGGAACAATAAAGTCTAAAATGATATGAAAAGGCTTGTTGCTTAACTTGCTTATTTTAAACAGCTTTGAACAATTTACATACATTTCTCCAATACAGTATATTTCCACACTGATTATTTCAGAGAACCAAAAGTGATTCAATCATGGTATTAGTCCTAAAACAGGGGTATTCAAACTCAAAATCCTTATAGGAGAGAACAACCTTTACTATGTCTTCGAACCGTAGAAAATGAAAATGACACAAAAATGAGAACAGTACTGAAAAGAAAACTGAAAGGGTAAGTTGAATTTCCAACATATAATCACTGGAGACTGTTTAAAATAACAGTAATATTAGCAAACAGAAATCATCAAAGGAAAAAGTCACAGAAAGGGAAAAATAAACAGTCAAGATGATTAAATGTCTGACTGAAAAAGGTGAAAAGAGGCAAAAAGGTACCCTTCAACAAACGGAAATTGTATTCAAACAAAGAAAACATGATAGATGAAGTATTTTGGAAAAATAACCATAAAACGAGTATAATAAGATTGGTTATAAAAATATTTGCAGAAAATCATGTTAAAGGTTGAAAAAATAAAATTATTTTTAATATATCCGACAGCAGTAAATGCAGAGAGACAGGTGACTCTGAAGAACAATCCAGAAAAGACACGTCTTCGGTGTGCTTTGAGAAGGAGAGAGAACAGTAGCTTGCTTCTCTGGGGCTGATATGCCTGAACCATCTATTAGAAATCCTGTCTGTGAAGGAAAACAGTAAGGAGTCAATCACCTTAGAGGTGATACCTGGTGCAGAGCATTCCTCTGTCAGAAATTGAAGAAGGTTTTGCTGTTACTCTTTCTGAGTAATAAGTCATGATTATTGAACCTGCTTAGAACATGAGATTGGAACTTAAATACTTTTCCAGACCATGGACTGAAAACCATAGAGGGTTTTCTCTCCTGGTTTGTAGTCAAGGCATTTGAAGATCAGGGGAATGACAGTGGTTTCTGGCAACTCTCTTGGGTGTCTCCTGACTCTCAACTTCTCCATTTCAAGAACCCCATTTGCCATTCTGGGACTCAGAGTCACCTACACCTCCTCTTGGGGCAGTGAGAAGGAAAGAAAGGAAGAAGAGTGACATGGGGGAAGAACTGGAAGATCCTTGCAGATGAAGGCTTTCTGGTGATGCAGAAAGGTTGTAGAGGCAGATCATATTTTCTGTTCCTGAGAAAGATATGTAAACTGCACAGCTTGGGGGTCCTGTCTCCTGGTTGTAGCAAATGGAACAGACACTGGGTAACCAAAATAAGTGATTTAATAATCATTTATAAGATAAAAATTCACCATAATTCTTTGCAACATAATTCCTTGCTGCCATATACATCTATGCACTGTTTGCGGTAAGTGCCCAGTGGAGATCAATCCTTGCCTTTTCTTGGTAGTCAACCAAGATTTCCTACATTCACAAATGTATGATTATTTTTTTCATTGTATGTATAATAAATTTTGTATTCAAATTCTTCCTGGAATAAAGTATGATGTTTTTCAATGACTAGGTTATTTTGAAAATATTTGGTCTGGACTGGTATCAGTGACTCCTGTATTAAAGCTAAAAGCGGCTGCCCTAACAATGTTTCAAACAGAGCTCTGCAAGCAGGTTGTTGTTGCAATAGCTTTATAACTAAGTAAATCACCCAATTCATGTAATTTACATCCTTATTACAAATAGAATTTTGCACTGCACTTATCTTAAAGCACTTAAATATCAAACATGGAGGTGGGTACTTCCACTGTAACAATTTGATTTTTATTTTTTTTTCTCCTGACACTCAAAATGTCTATTTTTACTTTCTTTTTTTTCTTTTTTTCTTCCCACTCACACTTGAAAGCATGGAAGATTCTTCTTTGATGTTCATGTTTCTATATTTAGGAATATTAATTTCTCAGAAGTTATTGGAAGTTACAGAAATTAATCTTTCTCATGGTATCACTGTCTCCTTGAGCCTATATCCATTCACCCATTCAAAGAAATAAGAAACATCCTTTTAGAAGGAATGTGTCATTACATTTTTATTATCTCCTTTCTATTGCGCTTGAAATTTGAAGTATTTTTCTTTTTGTGAAATTAGGCTGAAATGCCCCACTCAGCTGCTACAGAAAATAAAGTCACTGTGTGTGCATGTGCAACCTGACTAAAATTTATTTCAGGTAATGGGTGCGCTAGTAAAAATAGGAGACATTTAGAAAAACAGGCTTGCCACATCCATACACTCCAAGAATTAGAAGTTTACAATTTCTGGATTGTATGATCTACTTTTCTCAGTTAAGGTAGCCCTAGGAAAGGCAAAGTCCTATCTGAAGGATTGATGTCTCTTCAGCTCTGGATGTGACTTATGACATAATATCAGACTCTATCTGAGCATTATTTAAATTACTTCTCTTCCCCATCCAGGCTTGGATGACTGTTATCCACTGTTATGCCTGTTTCTTCCAGGGTAATGTTATGTATGGAAGAGACATCATAACTTGTTGAAATCCAACAGTGCCAGAGTTACAGTGCCAGAGTTGATTTTAAGCATCCCCAAGGTATATTGAAAGATATTTTCTGTTTTCCTAGTAACTGTCACTGTTGTAAGAAAAATGTCCAGTGAATGAAAAATGAGTTAGGACAAGACCTGAGATTAAGATCATTGAAAACAATGTGAAAAACTACTGAGGTGATTTAGAGGAGGTTATATGATAAGTAGCTGAACTTCATGGATGACCAGAAGGAAATGCTACATTGTTTTGAAAAACTAAATCTTGCAAATCCAACTCCATCCAGATAACAGTAAGGAGGAACCTCATTACTGGGAACAGAAATATCAAAGTTTGGAAGAGAGGTAAACCCAGGAACCAATGGCAAGAAGAAAGGAAGGGTGGAAAACAGGGTTATATCAAGATGTTTCCTGTGAATAAGAAGAAATCTGATGATGAAGCTTGTGTTGTAGGAGCTGCTCATTCTAGCCTAACATTTAGCCTTGTACAGACTCTACAGTCAATGAGGCAATGTCCAGGGAAATGGTGCCCCTGAGGAGGAAAGCCATCTTTTCCACACAGATGGAGTTAGCATGGTCTCCCAGAGGGCACACTTTCTCTTCCTGTCTTTGTAGCTGCATATCCAGAAGTTGCATGTTTACAGAACTACCTGTACACATTATGTATGAGATATAGGATATATAAGGCATAGCACTTGTGCATTTTTATTTGTTTAACTCTGAAGCATAATAAAAACTGATAAATAATTAAATTAAATTACAATCTATTTTCTTCCTCTTTCTTCTACTTACAGTAGGTGGGGCCTTTTTGATTACTTAGGCTAGATGCCCAGTTATACGACTGAGGTGATGTAAAGGAACTCCTGCAAAATCTAAACCTATTATCTTGAACAGGACAAGACTCCATTAAATACAAGGGGGGAAATCTCTTACATGTACTATGTATTAATAATGAGCATACATATTTAGATTAGAATTCTTTTCATAACCATTATTACTAATAAATAATTCAAAATAATGTATTATCTCACTATCTTCCAAATCACTAGATAAAGACATAACATATTCATGTGCTGAATAACTGCTAAATAATATCAGACCATATAGCATGCAAGAAAAGTAGTCATATGAAAGTTTATCCACAATGTGCATTTATTTACATATATTTTAAAATAGATATATTTGGCTTACATCATTATTTAAATGGATGTATGGGATTGCAGAATGCATAGTGGCAGATAAACATTGTAATAACAAATGCCTCCTTTCCTCCTCTGTTCTCTGAGCTTTTATGGGTGAGCAAGCATCTCATGTAATGGAATAACCCTTTGGTCGGTTTGTCTTTGCTATGTCCTCTACCACGATCTTGCCCATCAGCAGTCTATTACTGTGTGTGTGGAGATGTTGAAGACTGCACATTTCCAGCTACAAGTGCAAAGCACAACACTGTGAGGCCTGCTATGGGAAAACTGAACTCTGTATCAGCCACCCCCAATACATATCTTACACAACAGAAAAGTCTCTCCTATAGGTTGCCTATTAATTAAGGAAAAAAGACCATGTTTCAGGCATGAAAGCAACATATATAACATGGAGGTGGGCAAGAACACAGAGCATAATGCTGCCAGGACCTGTCAGATTAATTAGGTCCAGTTTCCCTGTAATCACAAGCAATCAGGTTATGCACCACCACTGATATGAAGCGTCTCTCCATCTCCTGTATTATACTGGAAAAAAAGCTGCACTATCAATACACACACAAAAAAAAGTATAAACCAGGCGTGTATAAAAATCTTATTTAAACACTCAGAACACCCACAAAGTGAAAGGTAAGACAAAGGACTCACTTGGGTACATGAATAAAATAACCCACCCTCTGGTGCACAGTTTCATCCCTGGCAAGACCAGTATAGTAACTGGGGTGTGTATTGAAGGGGTGAAGCCGCAGGAAGACTTCTGCCATTCACTCAGTGTCAGGAAAATAGCATGTTCTCCCTTCTATTTATTGCTAATTTAGTGGACAATCTCATAGTTGTTTTCTAATGGAACATTGTGTTGGTAATTACTCCCACACACAGTTTCAGGAGCAGAAAGGAGGTCTCAAGCTCCCTGTAGTTGACAGTCATGACCATAAAGAGTGAAAAATAATATAACTCATTATACCTCTGTAAAGATGTAGTAGAACTTGGTGAAATTCAGTCTCTTGAGTTGGCTCTACCTGTGATTTTTTGAAATGATGGTCCTAAAACCATCAAAAGCATGTTCAATCTCTAACTGTAAATTTTAGTGTAACATAAAAAGGGGTGGGGTGGGGAAGGAGTTTTTAAGAGAAAAACTCAGGTTTGGTAAGCAAGAGAGAATAAAAGAAGAGGTATCTTTGTTTTCCAATCCACAGAACTTTTGCTGATCAGTTTGCTTTTCTACACAGGAACTTTCAATGGCTCCCGGAGTTGTTATAGTCTCTGTAGATTAACAATTTCACTGGATAAAAGACTGTGTGAACTGTTTAGGTAACCTACTCTATCACCTAGAAGTCCTCATGTGGAAATAGCTTCCCTTTCCATCCAGTCAGAACCTCTTTTGTTTCAAAAAACATCCCTTGCCCCTCATCATCCTGCATGCACCAATCCCCTGTCTACTTATGGGGAGGTTGGCAAGAATTATATGATTCTTACTAACATCCCCACAGGTTCTAGAAAGGTAGCTACCAGCTAACCCCTCCCAAAGTCACCCCTTTTCCAAGCCCAACTCCCTCAGCAGCATTTCTTCAACAGGCAGATGCTGCAGCCACTTCTGCATTGGAGGCCCTATGCTGAACTTACTCCAAGCTATCAATGCCTTTCATGTCCTGGAGAATAGAAAACTGGACATAGAACTCTAGATGCATTTCAACAAGTTCTAACTCAAAGTGCACCATCATACTCATCATATTCCCCCACCCTAGTACCTGCACTTTCCTTTGTACAGGCTCTCTGCTCATGAGGTTCACTGCTGGATTACCTTCAGTTTGTTGCTCATCAGGATCACAAGAGCTGCTGCGCAGTTATTGAGTCTATCCATATTCTGTACTGTTGTGGGTGATTAGTCCACATTTGATGCAGGACTTTGAATTTGTCTTTGTTGATTTTAAAATGGATCTCTTGGATAATCCCTACAGGTCTGAATACCTGCCCCTGCCCTCAAGCATATTAATTGCACTCTGCAGTTGGTTACTGACTCTAGACCTGGCAAGTGTGCACACAACGACATTAAACAGGGCAGGTTCCATATAGACTCTTACAGTACTCTGTCTCTGGGTAGATTAGACTTCATTAAAGAGTGACTTCTGAGGTCAAGTACTTGCACACTTTTTCATCCATCTACTTCTCTATCTACCTGTACCATAACCCTCCAACTTGAATGCAAGAATATAAGCATATTTTGTCAAAGCCTTGCTGAAATAAAAATTGTCACATATTCTCTACCTTTGTCAATGCTCAGATCCCATCAAGGCAATTAGGCTGATCAGGCATGATTTGCCCATTGTAAATTTGTGCTATGCTGTTGCTCAGAGACTGGATAGGCATCAGTCTGTTGGTGGGAGGTGTTGAGCCATTGCCTTTCAATCTCTTAGTTCTTTCTTTCTTTCTTTCTTTCTTTCTTTCTTTCTTTCTTTCTTTCTTTCTTTCTTTCTTTCTTTCTTTCTTTCTTTCTTTCTTTCTTTCTTTCTTTCTTTCTCTTTCTTTCTTTCTTTCTTTCTTTCTTTCTTTCTTTCTTTCTTTCTTTCTTTCTTTCTTTCTTTCTTTCTTTCCTTCTTCTCTCGATTTATCTCTTTCTCTCTTCCTTTCTTTCTTTCCTTTCTTTCTCCTTTACATATGAAACTGTCTTTTTCTCAACCCATCAGTTTTCTTGCTCCTGTCCTTCCAATTCTCCCCACATCTCACTAGGGGAGAGTGAATAAGTGATAAAGCAGAGGCTTAGCTTCCAGCCAGGGTCAACCATCACACCCCATCCATCACACAAGATGCACAGGAAACATTATGTGGCATTCGTTACTTGTAATAGCTTGTATTGTCATCCTCATTTAGAGTGACAGAGTTTATAATCTGTGATCTAATTTTTGCTGCTTCCTAGCCAATGTGTACTTAGTTACTCTGCTTTAAGGATATTCATTAAAAATGTGTATTTGAGTACATGCTGACTTTAAAATATTTTAAAGAGGTGTCTCTCTGTGGTTTTGTGCTTAATACTGATGGATATGTAGTAATGATTAAAATATTTCAAGAATTTAATTATTAAAGAGATTATTTCATAGGTTATACCATTGACATTGAGAACATTTGCAAAGCGATTGTGCATTGCTCCTTGCATTTCTGCTGTGCTAATCTGGGCATGGTATCTACTACTTAAGGTGGAGTAGGAAAAGGAGAGAATCTTAACAAGCAGCAAAGTGCTGCCAGGCACTGCTGTTATTAGTAATTTCAGTGAGAGCACAGGGTTTAGCGCAATTGATACCTTGTTAGAAGTATGGGTCTCTAGGTGCTGAAGCAATACAACCATAAAAGGATGTTTCTCTGTACAGATGTGCAGACAAAGAAGAAAAACAAATTGATTAAAGCATCCTGCTAAAGAACAAAAAGCTCTCTCTGTGGTCTCTTCTGTCAGTCTTTGGAACTTTTGTCCCATTTTTCATCTTATTAACATACCAAACAGACAAAGATTCCCTGAATGCAACCCATATTTCTACATACTGTCAGCTTTATTGACGTCTCACTACTCTCAAACCTTCATGAAATAATGAGTATGTACACCAAATTCTATCCTAGGAAACTAAATTAACAGATTCCAGGCCACTCCAGAGCTGTACAGGCCATACATTCACAAAGAATGCCTAATCAAGGCCACAGGCGAGTTATACAGACCTGTCGTTCAACCCCTGGGGATCTGTTCAATAGCAGGTGGTAGCACAGTGACATTCTTAGATCACTGAGCTGTTTTCCCCAGCTAAGCCAATGCAGCAGAAATTGGAACTCTTCTTTCTGACCACATCTCTGATCGAATTAAGAAAAATAAATTGTATGCCAATAATTTGAGATAGAAGATAATTCAAAGCAAATTTTATTCAGTAGGGCAATGAATTGGAGCAAGCCTGAAGCAGCCAAACTGCAGGTACTGCATATGGCAGGCCCATCAGCAATTTCTAAGCCACCAGCACAGCTGTCTGAGGAACCTGCCAAGAGGCCAGATGTCACTTTTGGAAAGCTACATAACACAGCTTGAAGTGTGAATCCTTTGATGGCAAACCATTTTCACTGGGTCACATTCTGATCTCATTTACATTGTTTCAAAGCTGGGATTTCAAACAAAGTAAATGAGAACAGAATTTCTTAAATGAAAATATAAATGACAAGTCAACCAAATTTCTTAAAAGAGAATTAGTGAGACAGAAAAAGTGTTTAAAATTGGATTCCCAGTTTGCAGGAATATAGCTTTCCAATAAAAACAAGCACCTATATGTTTAATTTAAATAATGAAAGCAATAAAAGTAATTAAAATTACTGCACATATTTTCCTAACAGGGTCTTAAAAATCTAACTGCAGATCTATGTAAATTACCATTTATTACCATTTGATGCTAGCAAATAGGTGTGTTACTAAAAATCTAATGAGTATATGATGTGCTTAGCCCTGAATACTTCTTAAGTAATTTTAAAAATAATCTGCTTATTAAAAAGCTGTCAAGTAACAAGTAAAGGGCAAGTATAGAGGAATAGGCCTGTAAAAGCAAATTCAGGATCTCAGCAGCAAAGTTCAACCCCAGTGTGTAAGCCTGGTGATGTGTCTCACACATGCACAATAAACCATGCAGTAAACGTAACAATTTAATGACACATCAGCATCATTGCAACAAAACTCCACACCTGCAGAAGACTTAATGAGAGAAATCATGATGTTCTACTTCTAGGGAAGTAAAGGACCTGTAAACTTTTTAAATATTATTTAAAGATTATTTTTACAGAATTAAGTTTTGGTGGGTTTTTTTGGGTTTTTTTTTTTTAGGTTTTTTTTTTTTTGAGATATAGTTCCTATTCAAAAATCTACTTATGGGGTACTATTTTATTTTTATCTGGTTTTGTGTGGAAACATGAACAGCCTGATCTGCAATGCTGCCTTAACCTCTGCCATGTGCTCTGTGATAACCAAAACACATTATTTTTATCCTTCTAAGTACCACTTTGCCCATAGATACTCATAAGGCTTCAAAGCTTATACGAAGAGCACCACAGCCCAGCTTTGATTACACAGCACCAACAGGTTTTGCTTCTGCACCTCTCTTCATGTCTGCCAACCAAAGGCCTGTAACAGGATGACATTATGTTTTCTGGAATGACAAGATCCAGAGAGCATAGGAAAGACTCTCTGGGGCTTAATGATTAATAACATTATTTTGTTCAAGAGAAAAACCTGTTATGCATTGGGCTTTCTTAAGACCAGTGGGTCTATATTATTGTCATATCTATGTTATACAAGCTAAGACCAATTCTTTCCCAGATAAACTGAAAATAGAGGATTCTTGTGGCTTAGTCAGATATTTTAATGTTTTAGCTTTTTCTACACCTTCTAAGACCAAAAAAAATTTACATTCATTACACTATTGCCAAAAGTCTGAGAAAAATTCATTAATATAATTCAATAAACATTATTTTCATGGCATATGTTAAAATTCATTGTATGTATCGCATGCAAAACCTGTAGTTTAGTATTAAACATGAGGGAAGAAAAAGAGCGTCCATTGTCATACATCTTATTAAGCAATTAGGAATATGCAACCTCAGATAAATAATAATTGCTATTGGAAACCCATATATAGAAAATACTACCTGATTTTTTTTATTTTTTACTTGTAAAATGGATCCTTTGCTTCCATTCAGCTTTTGGTGGCAATCTAAAGGACTTCTTTAAATTTTATAACAACCCTTTTTTAAATGAAATAGAAGTTTATTTGAAATTCAATGGTTTTTAATTTAATTTTTAAAATAAATTATTGATGGAAAAACTAGAAGAGAATCTAATTTTTGTCAAAAATACTTTTGGAAATTATTTTTGCCAACTTATTATAAATTCATATTCCAAAGAGGTTATTTTCTGTAGAACAGAAAACTAGAGGGTTGCAAAAAAAATTAAAAAATTAAAAAAAAAACAACAACTAATTTTCAGTTATATTTTTGGGTTTGTTTCTATTATAGGCTTTCATGTACCGTTTACACCATTTTACTTCTCTGCAATACCTTAGTTTTCTTAACCATACTCCGATAAACAGGTTCCTTATATTCTAGTTAAGAGATTACAGTAAAGAGAACATACCTGAAATTTCAACAATGGGAAGAATCATATGGGTCATGACTGTTTTACAGTGCTTAAAAGGGTTTCAAAGCAGCTCATCCATCTACTCTAATGCTCTGCCCATGGGCAGTTTCACTGTAATTTGGGCTATTCCTAGCAAACATTTTTCCAAATAGACTTTTTATTTTCCAGCTAAAGATATGACTGAGGGAAGATGTTAGAGTGGCATCAGAACAGCGAATAGGTAAATGTACTTAATTTCCTCTTTCAGGAGAAACTATGGGCATTGAATGGAGGTGCCAGGAAGGTGGCTTAAAATTATGACTGGGACATGGTTCACATATGGCTGTGAAAAGTGTTTGTCCTGGACACTGAGCAAGCTGAAAATGTTAAAAGGCTTCACAAGAAAATTTCAGAGAAAAAAACTAAGACTATTAAACACAAGTAAAATGGTCCTGGTTAATTGTTCTCCCAGTCAAAAATTTCTGGGGGTTCAGTGTGTGTTCTAGTGGAGGCACTTATATCCATTGCCACAAACTAACTTAGCCCCACACCTCCAGGACTGCATGAAATACCGTCCCATTCACTGTGGAGCAACCTGTTTCAGCTACTCTTGTGTTCTTATATCCCTCAATTGTCTGCTAAAAACCTCCAAGGAATTAAATTTCCAAAATTTCCCTTGGATTGACAATTTCAGTTCTTGTCAGAGTATTAGAATGTTTCTTTTTGTGACATCCAGAATTATCTTTTTTAGTGTTAATCAAAGAGATGATGCTTTTGTCCTTGCTTTAGTAGACTTGCAAAACACTTCATTGTAACCTGTAAAAATCCAAAAAGCAATTATCAAGTCCTCTTAAACAGTCTCCTATTTTAGTATTGAAGAATCTTAGATCATATCTACTAAATATCTTTTTCTGCTTTATACTGCGTCTGATCTGTCTGCATCAGCGCAGCTCCCCAATCAGGATACCTTATTTCAGATTAAGCTTTCCCTTTACTTAGGGCAATAACTTTTTGAGTTTTACACAGAGTACTTCTTGGAGAACCATTCTGATATTGTATGATAGCCTTGAATTCAATTAACTTTATCCTAGAGAGCCTTTGTGTCCATATGACAGCCTATGGCCAGTTTGTCTTTATGCTGCATTGATGACAGATTTCTTTATTCCTGAGAATGGCACTTCGCAGTTTTCCTCATTGAATTGCCTCCTGCTGACTTTTGCTATCACTCCGATTTGCAAAGGTTGTCCTGAAGTCTGGTACTCAACCCAAGAATAATTTTTCGTTCCTCTTTTGAAGTGCATATATTCTCTTCTTTACATTAGTGTAAGTATGACGCAAAATCACACTGAAGCAGCCCCATATAAGAGTCCTTTTGGATTAATTTGATTTTAGATGAAGAATTGAGAAAAGTACCTGCTTTTTTTTTTTTCTCTCAGAAAAATAGTTTCTTTTAATTTGAGCTCTATTTTCTTCATTTTATGAGACTCTCCTATATAACCTATTTGTAAGAAGTGCAATAAACCATGAAGTATTTCCCATTGTCCACTAAAGCATCCATTCTCACAATGAAGGAAATGACATCATTATTGACATAAGGACGCTGATTATTTTTTTCAGATCTTATAATGTCCTAAGAGTTTGCAAAATGTCTGCTTTAAAAATAAAATTAGACCTTTTCTGTGTACTAAAATTAGACTGATACCTATAACTTTCCGGTTCTTCTTTCACCTTCCTTTTAAGAATAAATACTGTGTTTGGCCTTCTTCAATACCCTGGGACTCTTCTCATGCTCAGTAGTTTGTCTAAGGGAATGACTAATGATTACAAGATTGTATTAGCTAGTTCCTTAAGTACCTTGGGGAGAATTTCATCTGAGTCTGTGGATTTGAATGCATCTGATCTATGTACACTTATAAAGCTATTTTTTTACACATTTTGCCTTTATCTGTCTCTGTGTTAAAATTAATTTTCCTTAGAGTCTGGTCATAATTAATCTTGTTTTTCCTTTTTTTTCTTTTTGGGAGGAGTGAAGTGAAGCAGCATTGACTACTTCAGCTTTCCCTGCGACATCCATTATGTTTACTTTTCTCTCAAACAAATAATAGGACTAAGCTGTCTTCTTCGTTCTAATGCGTACATGGAACTAGATTTGTTGCTTTGTTTGGTGTCATGGTAATTTTTACATGTTTTTGTTCCTGGACTCTTTTCATACTGTCTTTTCAAACCGCACTCTTTTTTAAATGCATTCGTATTTTTTTCCTAATGCATTTGCTATTTAGCTCAGTTTTATATGACTACTTGCAGATTTAAAAGCCTTTCAAGACTCGAGAGGTCATCCAAAGGACACAGTTCTTTCTAGGTGGATTTTTTTTGTGTCTTTATCTATATTATACATATACACAGTGGGATATATACAGGTATTTATATTTTTTGTTCCAAGTATTTATTCTGAACATATTTAGTTTTTTCTAGTACATGTAGTGGAGACTTAGATCACTGAAGAAGTGTACATTTCAAATGCTTCATCCTTGATGTTCGCTCTTATTTTAAACTGTGCACATACTAGAGACCATTATATAGGATAGAGACCAGCCCCTGCAGCGATATAAATGAATGTGACCCATTATACCAGAAAACAGAGGTTACAACCCAACAAACACAAATATGTCTCTTTGACTGGAGCCGATGCAATCCATTAAACTATTATTTTATTTGAATTCCTAATTTAAAATTATTTCAAGTTTCTTAGAATAAAAAATTATTTGCAGTAATCTCCGACTCACCCACCCATCCAACCAAAAATACACTTGAACATAACTTAAGAAGATAAAGAGGTTACCATTGAGGTGGTTAACATTTTGACTGTAGCAGTGAGAATATGCATCTGCTCTGAAGAAAAAACCTCTGCAAGAGGTAACTATAAAATGATCTCCCAAAAAGATGGTTAGAAAATGTCATGATTTTGCTAAAATACCACAGAGAAAAGAAGCTGAGGAAGATGACACTGCATGAGAAATGTTATTGAATGTGTATTGGGACAAGTGATTGGACTCAAAGTTTTCTTTGCCCACATTTTTGCTAAAAAATATGGTCTTAAATTCTTGAATTCAGCAGGTTTGCACAAAGGTTTCTCTCATGAAAACCCTTTCCTTCTTTTTTGTCTCTCATGAATATTAACTCAAAGAAGGTGGTCTTACTCAATACAAATAGATGTGTTTTACAATATTCTATTATTCATTGTTTATTTACTCAATGCATGTTAACTTATTAATTTCACAATTACCATGTAGAATTGCCTGCTTGGATATGAATTAACAAATCTCTGTAAATTATATTAGCTGGAGTTATTATAATTCTGAGAAAACATTTTTAAAAGCCCCTAGAAAGGCTATACATCATTGTTTTTTAACATATTCTTTTCATTCTTTTTCTTAGTGACATGCACATTATTTTCTTTTTGTCAGTCGTGCACATAATCAAGTTGCAAACCACTGATGGGACCCTGCCTGTTACAGACTTTCATGTATAATAAAACAATTACATACTATATTGTAATAAATTGCTTAAAGGAGTGACAACTTAATTATCAAGACAGAGCAATGGGCTAGAATTGAAATACCTCATACCTGTGGATAATGACACAGTTAATCTTATCAGAATAGTATCTGGAAGACAGCAGTCTGATTTTTGACACCCCAATTAATCACCCCAAAATATCTGCCTGAAAATGCAAACAAATGTTGATAAACCATTAAGCATGCAGGTACATGGCCACGACCAGGAACAGCAATATGGATGTAGCAAACAAAGAACAAGGGAAATGATAAATGATATCTTAATATACATTTTGTAGACTCATCTCCCTCTCCTTTTTATCCAATGCCCTCCTACAGCATATCTGAGTTTCTTGGAAATAATTTTTCTATTGAATCCACTAAAATTTCCATAGAATGAAAACCATTAGGACTGAGACATCATTGTATACGAGCAAAAATAGCTGTGCTGTATCTACACTGACACATGTTTTTCCTAGGAACCAGTGATGAAGGTATCCTTGAGCTTCAAACTCCTACCTGCTAACATCTGAAATTCGAACTTGAGATTTGAAATAACATTGTTTACATGTGTGTTTTGCTTAAATTACTACTACATGTACTGTACTTTCTCTCTTTCATTCTTACTCTGCAACCATAAGAGATGTATTGTTCAGATCAAGCTCAGACACTTCATCATCATGGATTTGATATCGCAAGCCGCTTGGTGCGAGATGGTGTAAGGCAAAGATGTAACCGATGCTTTGATAAATTAGTCAAAGGCATGGTAGATGGAAAATTTCTTGAGTAAGAATTTGAAAAATAAACAGCTACTAGGTTTATTCGGGGTGCTGTTTGACAGGACATTTAAACAGTCAGTAAAGTAACGTAATGTAAAAGGCAGTCTACTCTGATTATGTAAAACATTGTAAGTAGATTGAAAATTGAATACTTCAGAATTTTCAAAGAATTTCAAATTAACATATTTTAGGTTCAGAATTAAGTAGTTTATAACTAAATAAATCTGGTTTTGTTTTCTAGACTATGTTTTCTCGAATAACAAAGGTCATATATCTTAATGCTAGGTTTTCTGTCTTTGGACTCTCATCAGTTTAAGGACCATTATCTAGAAGATGTCAATTCCTGATTTAAAAACTCAGAGAACAGGGAAACAGGGAGAACAGAGAACACTGGAAATGGTAATGGAAGTATCAAGGTAAAAGGAAATTCTGAGGGTAAGTCTTTACTTATCTGTAATTTAGTGATATCTATTACATTAAGAGCAGGAATTGTGAGATGATGTTACTCCACTTAATTTTCAGTTGTTGTTGCTTTTTAAGAATGAATTATCAGTAATATCAGTGACTAAGAAATATTTTTCATGTAGATAGACAATTTCTGTAAAATGGTAAAATATTTATTGTCTATATTATATTATATTTAATAGTTATGTCTTATTATTTAATTCTGCCTGAACAAGTTAAAACAACCTTAGAATAATTTTGGAATTTGGGAGGAGTATTATAGGAGGATAAAAATACTTTAGGATGCTAAATTCCCATTACACAGCATGAAAGGTCAAAAGAAAAATCTTAGATTTTTCGAGGAAAAAATCAACTAGAAAAGAAAACTTTAGCCATGCTTTGAAAAGTTCAAAATAGCATCTGACTTATGCTGACTCTGAATATGATGAAGTTGTCAAACTTAGTTTCTCATTAGCAAATTATTGTCACTATGTGTCACGTCACAAATTAAAAAAAAAAATAAATACTGTAGCATAAATATATGACAACTGCATTTGGTTACAAAGCTCCCAGCTTATGAACAAGACATCAGTTCTCAAAGAAATACAGTACCTGGTAGAGAGGCCATCATACAGGCTACTTGTGATTATACCCTACTACATTGATTAATTCATGTATCTCAGAGCAGAATCAGATCCAGACAGTGGATTTTTCTTTCAGTTTAGCAATAGAGGCACATGTCATACATTACTAAGAGTGAAGAAATATCAAAAGCTCATTTAAAATATCCCAAGCCCTATGATTCCTTTTTCTCAGAGAAAAGCTTTTGAGTCTCGGCTAAATTCATGTAGTTCAGATATCCAGTAATTATTATAGCTACCACAGTTATTTCTGCCAGCTGGGCAAATAATTTCCTGTGAATATTCACTGTTAAATTAATCCTTTCACTTGCACTGACGGCTTTATGTTCGCCTTCTTGTGCATATTCTAGCAAATGGGTTGTTGGAAGGAAGATGTGCCAATGAGAACAATTTTCTATAGAAATGACAGATTATTCAAATAAAATGAATAGTTAATTCAACAACTTAAATATTTATACTTTCAATTCTGCACTTCTCAGGCCCTGGAAATTATTTGTGTTTCAGAAAATTCCTAGTGTGTCCCAATTGCTTCAGTTGTTTAGTCTTCTTCTCGCTGATGCAAGATTTTTTTTCCTATGGATTTGTGTGCAGGGAAATTAGAACAGAATTGTAATTTTATCTTTAAAATACATTCACAGACCTTATTTTGTGAGCATGTTATTCACCACTCACAACAGAAAATAGTCTTTGAATAATTACTGTATTTGAGAAATATGATTGTGAATAATTCATAGAGAAGAAAAATAAATTGGCCCATATATCTAATACAAATAATTAATACCAGACTCTGAGTTTTCTGCTGGATTAGAAAAAAAATTGAAGACAGAATGATAGTAACTGTTGGTCAACAAGAATCATATATGGAGATTCACAATTTGTGTGATCTCTGTGGCTATATTTGCACATGCAAATTCTAGTGTTTTTAGTATTATCTCAACTCTTTTAAATGAAAAAATGTCTTTTTTACAATTATTTTTAGGTTTTCTGCTTTTTGAGCATTTTTTTTTTTAAGAATTGAATTTTTCTTTCTTTACAGGAACACTAATAATAATAAACTAACAATTGTTAGGTTGAGTTTAGGAAAAATGTTAATTACTTATTAAGGTCACCTTTTTGAATAATTACTTGTGGTGATTACAAGATTAAAGAAAGAAAATAAATATGCAGGGATATATAAATTAAATTTACATTAGTTAAATTTCTCTGCATGACAAGGACTAATGATATTATTTTTAAATGAGATGGTTACTCTTGAACTAGTGTTTCACAGCTGACTTTAATTGTTGTGGTAATTTCATAATGAAATTTAGTGATGCTGTATTCGCAGTATCAGCACATCTTTCAGGTGTGAGTCCAAAAATAATTTGCTATTAGTTTCATGACTTTGCTACTTTTTTTGTATACAACAAACAAGAAAACAGAAATCAAAAAAGTCCTTATCTTTCTCAGAAACCAGATATAAACAGAGGCACTTTTTAGAAAAGAGTTTTTATAATGTTCTATGCTGTCTTTCTTAGAGTCTTGCAAATTTTTCTCACTCACAGTCTCAATAAGGATGCTTTCTCAAAACCCTTCCTCAAAATAATGCAAAATGATCTGATTCCTCCTTCATTTCTTCTGATTTGAATAATGACATGGCCAAAATTATAAAAAGAAAATCACAGCACCAGATATAGATAAAACCAATTTTAAAGAAACTTACCAATGAAATATAAAGTCTTAATTTAAATGCAACCTTCATTGTTTGAGAGAATGTGCAACTGTCCCCAACTGTAGAACAAAAAGTGTGCTTTTAAAGCCTAGGGACATAAGGGATTTTTGTATCCCCTAAAAATGAAACAGCATTGTTTGAGTATAACAAAGTGTATAGGTTGGAAGACAAAGAGGTCTTGTGGAAAGTAAATCTTTTGCATTTCTCCCTCATTTAAACTGAGATGTTCACAGATACTGAGCAATTAGTGAGTGTATATATAAAATTTTTTTTACCCTGAATTTTAACACAAACGCTGGTATTTGAAGATTTTTGCATGAAAATAGTTTTTAGGTTTTTTTTCTGGTGATATTTACACATGAAAACACTGTTCAGCACTGAAAAAACAGCCCTTTCATTCAGATAGGTGACTATGATGGTTCTTCAGGTTCCATCAGGAGCTTATTTCAAAATTGTTTTCCAAACTCTTATGAGACTTTATTTTTCTCAATATATTTCCTACATAGTGTACTAGGTTTATTCTGATTCCATGCATCTCTTGGGCCTATTTAAATTTCCTCTTCTATCTGAGATGTCTTTGAGCCTTTCAAGAGCTTAATCATGCCCAAAGAAGACATAAGACCTTTTCATTGCTTTTACGGACTAAGGAGTCAGCTTGGATTTGGTTTTGGACATAGCATACAAAATAAACCTAGGCATCTCTCTACCTGCTATGTAAATATGTCCCTAGGACAAAAGTTGGCAGCCATCAGCATAATATCTAAAAGCCTTAGATCTGGTAATGGGTTTAATATTAAATCCAAGTAGAAACAAAATTAAATGTGAGTTTTATAAGGAACTGCATTACTTACTCAGGGCGCGTGGCCAAATTTGTATGAAAGTTCTGAAAATTTGAGTATATGAGAAAATTATTTTGTAATATTGTGAAATCAAAATTGATATAATCAAAAGATTACTAATTGAACCAAATACCATAATATATTCCCCTAAGTTGTCCCAGATCCAAAAATGAAACTTTGATGTTGACAACAACGTCACAAAGCTTTACAAACGTCTGTAGCCTCATAATCCCGAATGCAAGTAACAGAACAGAATCTTTGCAAGACCGGCAAAAGTCTCACGATCTATTAGACTTTCTCTGAACTTCCTTAGCCCACTTGGAGAATGACCAGATCCCCATTAGATACTTTAGATAGTTTAGTTGAAAATCATCTTTGCCCAGTGGTATGAGGTGATGCCTTCTGTTACCGTAGTGTTGACATATTTATGTCAGTAATGGGTTGCTGCAGTCTAACCCCAACCAGTCAAGTCTTGTGCAGGAACTTAGTCCTCTGGGGGATAAGAAAGACAATTAAATGGGTAAAAGTGGTTGAGATAAACACAGTTTAATAGGCAAAGGAAAAGCCAAGCACATAAGCAAAACAAGACAAGGGGGTTTTCACTATTTCCCATGGGCAGATCAGTGTTCAGCCATACCCAGGAAAGCAAGACTTTTATCACAGATGAGGGTGACTTAGAAAAAAAATGCCCTCATTCCCAAACATCTTCCCTCTTTCCTTCTTCTTTCTCCACTTTACATGCTGAGCATGATGCCAGATGGTCTGGGATAACCTGTGATCTGTTAGGGTCATGTAGTGTCTGTGTCTCCTCCCAAGACCTTTGTGCACTCCACTGGTGGGGTGGAGTGAGAGGCAGAAAAGACCTTGACTCTGGGCAAGCTCTGCTCAGCAACAGCTGAAACATCCCTGCCTTATCAACTCTGTTTCTAGCATAAATCCTAAACAGAACTCCACACCAGCTACTGTGGAGAAAGTTAACTCTAGCCCAGCCAAAACCAGACCATAATTAAACCAACTTGTAGCTATGGTGTGCATCAGAACAAGCTGTGTATGACACTAGAAAGGGATTTTAGCACGGCTGAGTGGAGCCAGAAGTAACCACAGGGACCTTCAGAGATCAGATGTAGATCCTCAGCTCTAGAAACTAATTTCAAATGGTCAGCAGATGATAAAATCAGCTTTAGGGTATCAAACACAATAAAGAAATATTCAACATATAATAAATAATGATTGCATAATATAATTGAGAACATAGGAAGAACAAGCAAGTAATTTAATGGTTTTGGCAAGCATATAAAAATAGTCTCATGTAGATGCAAAAGCAAGTTGGCATCCAAAGTTACCAGCGCCATCATACTCTTTTTGGATTTGTGATACTGATATCTGGCTTTATCAACACACTGGAGGAGTGAGAATAAAAGGATGATTAACTGTATTATTATTGTGAATTAGCTGTAATAAATGTGTAAGTTGGCAAATTGGTATTAGCATTAGTTTAACTGGACTAATAATACTTTTGATTAAATTATTAATAATTTTTTCACCCTTCCTGTCAACTGTAAGTGGTGTAGTACAACACACCAAAGAAAAAAATCCCAACCCTGTGGAAAAAGAAGTGCACATAAATTAAGTGCTACACAAAAAGACTAAAAAGAAAACACAGAGGTATAGGAATAAATCTGGTTCCAAATTTATAATTCTCATATAATATTCCTGTTCAGGACTATAGGAGATGGGCAAACTGGACTTAATAGAATTTAATAACTATAGCTGCCATGAAAAGACATAAAAAACTACTACATATATGGATGCACATATGTGAAAGTTTCAGGAGAGAGAAAATCTCAACTACAAAGTAACATAAAAAGAACGAGGGAAACCAAAATATAGCTTTGACTGAATATTGAATTAGAATTTTAGTATGATGATCTTTTACATTTTTCAAAAATTGCATATGAGTATGTGAATTTTAAAGAAAAAGCATTGAGAAGTCATATTTTGGCTGAGAACTTAAATATATAGAAAATAAGATGTTTATTAGCATTTACTTAAATCTCTTATACCTCAAGGGTAGTGTTTGTGATAGTGTTTATGCTTCAAATTTGGCTGATTGAATTAGCATTGTCTGATTATATGTGGTTTCATCAGAAAAATTCTGAGCATATATATAAATAGAATAAATACTGAAATAAGTGTATTGTAACCTTCAAGGAGAAAGAAGTGAGTGCCATTTAATTACCACAATGAAAATGTCTGCTTAATTTACAAAAAAAGAAAGACAATACATAGATTTGCAGGGAAATTAACAGAAAACTATGATGGCAATATTCTATTTATTATATTAATATATATTGATATATAATATTATATATAGTATAATTTTGCTGTCTGAGAAAGTCACTGTTGCTATCATTTTGTTTCAAACTCTCCATTAAAGCTCTGGAGACAGGGATAAATTTGACCAAAGACTTTTCCTCTCTAAGAGAGAGTAGGTTGTAAATTTTCCAGCTTATCTGGTCCTAGAAATCAAAGGTAAAAGCAGACTTCAAGTCTGTATTTTGAGAATTCACTTTTACCCATATTAATAAGTCTTTTAGTTCGTGTTTTGAGATGTCTCAACGTCCTTTATCCCTTAAAATTGTCTCAATCAGATAAAAGATATCCCATTCTGTTTTAGATAAATTATTTCCCATCTTGTTACCCAGGAGCCCCTGAAATCGCTATTACAACTGTATCAGCTATGGACGACGAGGGGATAGTCCATTCCTCCTTTTAACAGCCTGGGTCTCTGGCACTGGAACTGTCCATGTTTTTTTCTTTTTTTAAATGTTTCATATTCTTCTAATCTATAAGTTCTCACATAGGAGGGGCACCATTTAATGCCGACCAGGGGTTTAAGCACAGAAGCACGAACAGGATGAGACTGCTGTGGAACGTGTCTTGAGCTGCTTTATTATTATTTTTTTCTCCCAAGAATCAGTCTCATTACACAGCTGGGACAACAGGAAGATGCCAGCAGCTCATGTCCTCAGCAGCAGCCTCAGAACTCAGTGTTCCAAAGCACTTTGAAAGTTTTTTGACCGATCATAAAAAGCAAAAGCATATTGACTGTGGTTCTGTCCAACCACTACAACTACACGCACCTTTGGTCAAAACAATGCTTGTTTATTTTGAATACACCTACTTGTAAGCCTTAAAATACAATGCACAGAGTTTCATTATTAAGCTTAGACCTTCCTAATATCTTGCTAGATATATTTTTCTGCAACTTAGAGAGTTATTCTGCCAAGCGTTAATACACAGAACATTGTTCTATTTGTCCTTGCTTTTCACATCTCATATAACTTTTCTGCTGACATGCCTTATGCTTTCCGCTTAGCTCTAATTGCAGATTGCTGTCTCTGAGTCCTCCTTTTCTGCGGCTTTCCCAAATCCTCTGATTTTAAGGATTCCTACACTATTTCTGTAATTTCTCAAGCCTCTAACACAGCAAACCTAATCTCCAGTCCTCTATGGCATAAAAATGAAAGTGTACAGCCTTTTATATTTAAAAACTTTTAAGAAATGGTAAATGATGGAATACAGTTGTACACAGACTTCTACAGTGTCTCTGCCTGTTATGGTTCTGCAGCAATATCTGAGTACAACAGGCCTGAGAAGCTGCAGCATTATCTACCCTGGTGTAATCCTCTCACTGGGCTGACACATGCCAAAAACACTCTCCTCAAAGAACAGAAGAAACAGGGTCCATCCTTAATGGTAAAACCAACAACACAGGCATATACTCTCATTTTCCTCAGTGAATTTCTCATTTTAATTGATGTCAGAGTAAAAGACTACTCCTTCTCAAAAGATTAATCTCATATGAATTTTCAATTTGTCCAGGCTTAACACAATTGAACTTAAATTAACATAACTCATTTTTAAAAAATCTTTCCATGTTTTTCAGTCCTTAACTTCAAGCAAGTTATTCTAGAGATTTGATACTTGGTCCATGCTCAAGGTTATTCCTGCCCTGCAGTTTTATTGGATTCAGATTCTACAGAGCTTGCATTCTTTTGCATATGTTTTTTAAGCACAGGAAAAGAAACTTCACAACTTTCTATCCAGAAAATTTGGAAGTTTTAGCTTAAAATACTTTCTGATATTTTAACACAAAAATGTTAATTTCCTTGATCGAATATGGCATTACACACTATCAAAACTAAAAACAAATCTTCCCCTGATCAGTTTTATGAAAATGCTTCAGATATTCAATTTATCTGCTTTTGATTCCAAATATTCATAAAAATAAATCCATCAGCTTTCTAGGACTTTTGAAGTGATACAATAAAAGAAACTTTTGAGGTGAGACAAGCTTGAAGTTGGTATAACTGATAAGAAAAGCAGCAACCAATTTTGTACCGTAACTTGAAGGTAACTCCCTGAGAAGGCTGCAGTTATTTTTTCTGAGAAGAGGTTTTTTATATCACTGAAATCTATTGTGAGTTTACCAACTGAGCTCTTATGCAATAAAATTAGCAAACTATGCAACCACCTAGATACTAGTTTACTTGTAAATATACACATAGTATGTGTATATAGTATGGTCCTTCTTGTTACACTTCAGAATTCTGAGTCATAAATCAGTAAAACCACAAACTTCAACCCTGTTTTGGGGGTTTTGGGGGTTTGATTTTTTTTTTTTTTTTTTTTTTTTTTTTTTTAAAGATTTGGGCTGGGTGAGGTTTTATGTGCAAATGCTAAAAGAAATATCGCATTTCTCAGTACTGCCTCACAATCTGTTGTGCCCTAGATTTTCAGAAAACTTGATTTACTGGTTACTAGCATATCAGATATTCTGATTTAGGGTACTTTGTTGTAAATAGGTAATAATGTGGAATAACAATTCTGAATAATTACTACAAACCTGGTCAAACTTTTACGTTTGCCATTTCAGCTGGTGCCCCTGCTTCCAGAATGGAGTAGGTGATACTGTAAGGCTATTGTAGGCCCTCTTCTGCACCCATCTTTCCTTCTTCTTCCATGCTGCCACCCTAAGATGTCTTAATCTGCCCAGTTATATACACCTCATTACCCATTTCTTCATATCTAGTCACAATGGAAATTCTATGACTCTTGGTATATCTCATTTTCTAGTAGGTAGTATTATGTTTGATTGTGGACTTACAGAACTCTCTCAGCTGGCATCTGTTAAGCTACAGATATAATAGAAGTGTGGAGAAGATCTTTCTTGTCCTGTTACTGCAGAGCCCATATATTCAGTTGGCCATATTTATATTTGGTAGGGTTCCAAAACACCAAGCTGTGTTCTAAGTTATAGCTTATCCTTGATCACAATTATGTCTGTTCTCTCCTTCCTCCTACTGTATTATCCAGACTCGTGTGATTAATACATGAAACAACAGTAGTCTGTACCATCCTACCTTGTCTCAATGTTGAAATGACTGACTTCATTGAACTTTTCAAGTGTGTAATACATTGTTCTATAGATATGATGAGATATTGATACAATAAAATGTAAATATAAGACATCTACACCTGATAAGAACTATATTGACTTGATATAATTATCTATTGCAACTTGAGAGTTTTCAGGGCATCATATCTGGACTCATATCACCCTCTATAGAAGAGTAGACCTTTTTTAAGTCTTTTCTCCTATCGGAAGGACAAAAATTATATTATATCTGAAGCTATATTAGATAATGTAAACTACCTACATCTAGGCAACTTAACTGTGTTGTAGGTGTCAACATCTGAGTTAATGTCTAAATTTCCATAGTGATCAGAGTTTATGTGAATATAGACTTCCAGAGATACCTGCATGAAGTTCATAGATAGGAAAGGAGACTAAAAGGAGTCTTGTGGTTTGCTGATGTAGTAGCTGAAGACCAGGAAGAATACATTGTATCATCTTAGACATCTATCTTAGGCAACCAAATTGCTTCCTTAGTCTATTCAATCAATTCAGCTAAGATTTGCCTCACCCTAAAGAAACATCTAGTGTTCAATCAGCTCAGCCCTTCTCTGTGGTTCCCTGACAGAATCAGTGTCTCCTCACTGATTGTTATGGAGCCCTTAGATTGTGATCCCTACACAGAGAGAAAGGGGATGAGAGTTTACAAGTCAAACAGAATCACAGCATGAATTACTTTCATAGATACTGGAATTCAGGTTTTAAAACTACATGAGCAATATTTGTATATTTGAAAATCTTTTGTGGATTTGAACACCTGTGACTTTAATGTAGGAAATGTACTTTATCTGTTTCAAGACAGAATTAATATCAAGTTAGGAATGGATCACCTCTACAGGAACAGATGCAAAAAGCTACTGAACCTTTTGTCATGTTTGGATGACCAGTATCTAAGTTGTGCTCTTTGTGATACAGTGCATAAAACCAGAACAAAACAAAACTCCTACCACATCTTCAGCTTTTTGCCACTAGAAATTTCACTAACAACAAACTTAACACTGTTTATCCTGATACACAATTAACATTTTCCCACTGTGTGAGTCTTATGCTACATTGTTCACTACAAGGCTACTAAATGCTTCAGCATTTCCCTAAATCTAAGCACATGAGTCATCTTAGCCTAACTCCAACTGACTGCACTTATATGCAAAATCAAACATGTTAGTTTTAGGTTCATTTCACCTAATTTCCCCATTCCAATAACAGTAACAGCTCCAGAAAGGCACTAAATCAGTAAACCAGCATGACCCCAAATCCTCCCACCAGGTGGTGACCTGTACTAGTTGTTTACATTTGATCTATTTACGCTACTGAATGAAGAATATTTAATAAAGAAACAACTTCAGTTTCTGTACTGAATAATTACATGCTCAACAATGCAATAATACAATTGTTGTTTGATAATATTCTAAAATAAAAGTCAACATCTCTACAGTAGATAAAATATATCATTTCTCTGTGATAACTAAAACATTTCATGCCGGTATGTACACAACTAAGTGTTGGCTTCACACAAATACACTGTTTTAATGTAATTCACCTTGACATTCTTTCACAGGAGTGTTTGAACATACAAACTTGCATTCAAAGAAAGCAAATGAATACCTGGGTGATTTATTTCAACAGAACGAAAACAGGCTTTGCTGATCACAGTATTTGACTGGGAGAGTCAGATACAAAAAGAGCTTGCGTATGGTGTGGGTCCCAGAATAAGAATGTCACTGTAGATTTTAAACTCCGAAAGAGTAAATCAGAACTAAGATAGAAGTAGCTGATTTTATCAAGCTCTTAATATAAAAATAAGATGCTATGTTACTAAAATTTATTATTTCATGCTTCATTAAGACATACTTGAAAGCAAAGTTCTGCTAATATATTGTGCTACAATACAGTAAAAGAGGAACAGGTTCATGGAGAAACCTGAAATGGTTTCTTAGGAATGCAGTTACCATTCATGGAGTGGTATAGAATAAAAATAAGGAGGCTTGAGAATCATAGAAAATATGCCGTCAATAAATACGTATATATGAGTCCATTTCCACTCCATTCATATTATATTTTTATGTGAAGAAACTAATAAAAGATACATGCCACTCCCCCCCACAGATACTCTAATTATCTACAGGGCATTGTAGTAGAAGATGACATATTGCTAATCAAATTACTTCTGTAAATGAAAACAGCCAGCCAGAGACCCTGCCTCTTGGAAAATAAATTCAGCAGCATCTGAATATAGCATAACAGAAAAATGATTGAATGAGACCTGTGGGGCATAAGTCTACTCAAGGTCCAATGGGATTATCACTTCCGAGGTTGCTGGAAAATAAAGGTGCAGAATATATCAAGGCATCTCATGATTTAGTTTTGGAGACACCGATTTATCCACATTGCAGGGCAATGAACCAGAAAATATCTTAGAGCATCCTTGTGATTCAAATTCCAGGGTATTTTGTGCTTGAAATTGACAACATTTCAACATAAAGGGCTTTCTTAGAGCAACATAATATGGCATTTTAAACCAATTGATTATATTCTTTATCTTCTTCTGCTTTTCCCCAACAGACATAACAAAGTTTATACTAGTACATTATTTTAAAGTGTGTGGCCAATTTTAACAGAAAAAGGAGCAAAAAGGATTATTTTTCTCACATCTTTCTATATATCATCTTGTTGCCACTGTATTAAATCTTGTTTTAGTTAGAGACATCCATGAGAGACATTCCAGAGATTTTGCTGAGTTTAGATAAGACTGGACATGATTAATGTCACTCTTCAGCTGCATACTCAGTGTGGGGGTATACTGTCTGCATCAGATTCCAAGCCCACACAAAGAATTTTCCTCCAGTCTTCTCTGCTGTCATCCTGGAAGATAAAGAACTACTTCTGTTAACTCCCTCCCTGCTTGCCTAAGGAATTAAAAAATGCATCTCAAGGAGTGAAAACAGAAAACAAGACCTGAATATCTAAGTGTTTGTACTGGATCTGATCTGGGCTCCATCTAACTTTGTGTTCTGACAAATTAGCAGATGAGCACTGAACACTTCAAGGGAAGGTATAAAAGAAGCAGCCCTTTAATAGGTAAAAATTGACTAAAATTATGAGTGACGTCCTTGTACACAAACATAGCAATGAATAATAAGGAAGTTTTGTTGGCTTTCTTTTATTATTTTAAGTTTTTTGGGTTTTTTTTTAACTTTACCTTGGTTACTACCTTCTGTGACCTCTGGCACATGGATCTCAGGTATTTAATGCCATTTCTAATACCCTGGTATGCTGGAGACAAGCATTTGTGGCAGGGATCCATACAAGGGGTGACTCTACCCTTCTTTTTTCTTAAAGCTCAATTGATCTCCCCAGAAGTTTCTCCATTATTCATGAATAATTTCATGTTATATATATGTCATATAGTATTTTACTTATTTCATACATATAAAAGTGCTCTGGTTCATGTTAAAATATTGCCTTTGTCTTTTTCTATCCTATTTCTTACTCATTCCACGTGGCCACAGCTCTGTGGAGGATGTTTACACTGTGCTTAAGAATGACTACATAAATGTTTCAATGAATGTATTGTTGCTGTTGATCCCAGCAGTAAAGGTAAATGTTAAGACCACTACTTAAGACAAGTCCTGCTGCACATATTTTCCAGGAATTCAAGTTACTATGTTAATGACCATGTTAATTGTTTTTTCTAAGGTTATTACTTGATATTTTAAAACCAGAAGATTCAAAATAGTTTGTTTAATAATCTTGCTGTTGCTTTTAAATGGTACACAAAGCCCCAGAGAATAAGCAGGTATAAGTCAAAGAAAAATAAGTACATAATTCTTTTAGTATGAAGTAAAACTACCACAGTGAAGTGTGACATTCTTCCCATGAAAATTGGTCATGCAAATTGGTCAATACATTAACAAATTATTCAATATATATTTCAAATGTAATCTGTTAGATCGAAAGGAGTAGTAGATATGCAACACAATCTTTCCAGATTTTCCAGCAACTTTTCCAGTATAATGCACAACCCAATGATGCAAATGATCCCAAAGTAAGCTGCATATCCCCCAAACATAATTAGAGAATCCAGTGAAAATTTGCAAATTACTTATGGCACTGAAAATATCAACATACATGAACTTTTACTTCTGTTGAATACAATTACAGAAGGTGGAAATTTTGGCAGAGATGGACTTAGAACAACAAAGTAAAAAAAAAAAAATAATGATGCAGCTGCATGCTCTTGTATCACACTTGTGAGAAGGAGTTGTAGGAGGCACAGCCTCCCACATCTTCTTAGGACCTGTCTTGAATCCTAGTCCATCTATAAGCTATGATATAGCCATGTGTGTGCCTAGACCTGTACCTTGGATCTGTGGATTTGACTTCCCAACATAACCCCAGAGCTGCCAGGAAATCCCTGGGCTGGCTGTGCTCTACTGCTCTGTGCAGTGTGGCTGCACCTGGTCATGCAGGCATTGCCTCTGCCACACTTGCTCTCAGGGGAGGGCTGCAAGCAGCAGCTTTCCCTTGTTGTGCCCTGACACAATATCAATGAAATAGGACTTTTTAGTTATGATTATTTTTATTTGGGAGATGAAGTAAATTAAATTTTGAGAACACACTGACTTTTTCAAGGTGAAAGAAACCACCACAGCTAAAATAAGCCTTTAAAATTTATGACTTTCAAAAAATTAAACTGACATCTGCAAACCACGCGTTTATTACTAGTATTGTTTGCTGAAGACTTCAGATGAATTTTGTCACAAGAAAAATAAAGTTGGCTGAGAAATATCCACGATCAGGTTCAAAAAGGACAATGGTTGCAATGGTTAAGTTTTTTGCAATGGTTTTAAGTTTTTTTGTTTGTCCTGCTTGGCTATGAGGCAAGCAGAAAGGCAATACAGAATAGGAGAGAGAAAAACATATTTGTTGTTTTATCTTTTTTGTTGGGGGTTTGTTTTGTTGTTGTTTTTAGACCTACCCAGGAGAAAGGTAATTGGGCAATTAATTTTCATTTGTGTTTTAAAGCTCTTTTGGTTTTACCGACTGCAAATAAAAGGCCATAGAGATATTTATGCTCTTGGTATTTGCATGCGATGGGGTCGGCAATGACTATGTTCCCGGACAATATTTTAGTTCATAAAGTTTGCAGTATGCTGGCCAGCCACTGTACCTAATAATCAGCTAGGATTGACCATGGCATTTGGATCTGGAATCTGAATAGCCGTGCAGGTGTTCAGAGACTTTTTTGATTAATTCCCTAATTAAATCTAGAGACTACTTCCCAGTTCTGAAAGTAGTTCAGGGTTTCAAATTTGAATTATTTGATTCCTCTTAAGGTTTGGGCTTATTAATTTTCTTATTTTTACTTATCTGACCATTCACTGGGGTCTACAGTGTGAAAACTGTTCAATAATTCTTGTATTCACCTATTTAAAACACAAGTTCTTGTAGTGGATCCAAAGAACTCTTTCTGAGTTGCAATTAGGTGAACAGAGAAAACAGCCATTTGGTGTGCAGCAGCAGTTCGGCCTTTGTCAACTTTTCATTTGTTTCCTTTTATCAAGGTACCTCTTACATTATGGGGAGGGATGTAGAGAGAATAAACTTGCAAGTTTCAAAAACTATGTTAATATTGAAGAGGGAAACCCTTCAGTCACTATCATCCAGGCTAATCCACTGTGAGGTGAAGTACTGAAAGTACTAGATGTGATATTTTAAATTTTTTTCTTTACATGTAAATTAGACTCAAGACTGGAAGAAAGAAGTATTTTTGACAACTCATCTCACTTCCCTAATGGGCAAGCTTCTGAATACACTGGATACAGAAGTTGAACTTCATGTACATATGCATTCATTTCAAACCTCACAATAATCCTGATGCATAATTCCTCCTCATTATTTATGATGCATGCTTCTAAAAACACCTTTGTGACAAAAAGAGATTAAGAGAAAGAATATAAACAAATTCTAAGACTTGTATCTAGCTTGGTGCAAGACTAAATGAGGATGACAAATGCCTTTATCCTACAATTTTTTCCTTTATTTAATTTGATAAACTACCCGCAGCACCCTGATACACCTTAAAGCCTTAGAGAAAACCACAGAAAATACTCTAAATCCACTAAGCACCATATAGAAGTCTTCTGGCTAATCCACTTGCCATGAGGAACACATTACTTGTTTTGCCACATAATGTTATGCATGTAGTCCCCAGGGCTCACTTATTGGGGCCAGTTCTGTTTAATATCTTTAACAATGATCTGCACAAGGTTATTAAGTGCACCCTTGGTGAGTTTGCAGAAGACATCGAGTTGGGTGGAAGTGTCAATCTGCTGGTGGGTAGGAAATTCCACTGCAGAGGAATTTGGACAGACCATTTGCATGAGGTTCAACAAGAAATGGTGAGTCCTGCTCTTTGGTCACAACCACACGCAGCATTACATACTTGGGCAAAAGTGGCTGGAAAACTGTGTGACAGAAAAGGATCTGTTTGTCAGGCAGCTGAACACGAACCATCAGAGTGCCCAGGTGTCCAAGAAGACCAATGACATCAAGGTCTATATCTGCAACAGTGTGGCCAGCAGGACCCAGGCAGTGATTGTCCCTCTTTACTTAAGGACGTACCTTGACCCCTGTGTTTAGTTCTGGGCTCCTTACCACAAGGAAGACAGTGAGGTGCTGGAATGTGTCCAGAGAAGGTAACACAGTTGGGGAGGGGTCTGGAGCACAAGTGGAGGAGGGGCCAAGGGAGTTGGGGTTGTTTAGCATGGAGAAAAGCAGTCTTAGGGGAAACCGTATTGCACTCCAAAACCATTTGAAAAGGGGGTTGTGAAGTGGTGGAGGTTGGGCTTCTCCCTGGCATAGTTAAGACAAGAGATTTACCAGTGGAGGTCTAGATTGGATATTAGGAAAAAATTCTTCACTAAAATGGTTGTCAAATACTGGCACAGGCTGCAGAGAGAAGGGATGTCACCATCCCTGGTGGTACTTAAAAGACATGTAGATGTGGCACTTGGGGACATAGTTCAGTGGTGGACTTGGCAGTGCTGGGTTAATGGCTGGACTCAATGAACTTCAGGGTCTTTTCTAACCTATTCTATGATTCTACCCTTAGGAATTTTATCCTGGAAATCTTACAAGATCTTCTTGCCTCGGTAGCTTTGGTACTGCTGAAACTAGGCCTTATGATAAAATAGTTGCACTATCAGGAGGGCAAATTTTTTAAAAAAAGATTTCCACAATCCATTTGCTGTCTCACTTCTAACTCATTTAACTCCTACAATTGTGATTCTTTCAGAAGTCCCCATTTTGATTGTATTTGGTATATCAACCAGAAATACACATGCTAAATGTTTCTGGTATGTGTAAGTTAAATTTTAATGAGATTTCAATTCAAGGATGATTCTGAAATAATCAGTGAATACTTGAGGGATGGCCTACCTGTGGGGTTGGCAAGGAAGCTCCTCCTTGGCCAAACCTGGCAGGTGGTGGAAAAGAGAGGATCCTCCCTGTCACTCCCAGCCAGGGACTGATGGCTTCAGGCTGGGCTGAAATGGGGTTTTGGGCCATGGACAAGTGTGGAGGGAGGCTCCAGCACAGCTAAGAAAGAAATCTTTAAAAAATACTATAAATTGTAAAACAATGTTAGATTTATTCCTACTTGTGACTTGTTTGTTTAGTGCTCCAGGTCCCGTTGAAGTGTGTTCAAGTTTTTTACTTACTTCTGTATGCAATTGAATTAAGGAAGAAATGCTTGCTCCTTTATTTTAATGGGTGATTTCTTTGTCTGGTTGGATTTTTTTTCTTTTCTTTTTTTTTTTAACATGAGATACACTGCAGTGAGATGAAAACTAGCATCATAAATGTCACCATAGAAATGAAGTATGGATTACAATTCTAGAAGATATTGGAAAATTAGATTATCCAGATGCTTTCTTGTAAGAGACAGACAATATTTATTTTTTCAGACTTAACAGTAGAAAAAAAGAAATCATACAGTAGTTTAAATGAACACTGGACTTGGACCTGCTAAAAAAATTGGGGGGAGAGGGGGAATACTAAAACTAACTAAATGTTTTTGTTCCTAGCTAAATTAATATTAGAAAGCCAAACCCACCAGATTTAAGCTTTTATCTTATGTACAGAAAGAGACAGAGGCAGAATAATTTATCAAGCTAAGGTTCAGATGGCTGTATAAAGTTGAAATCATAAATATATTTTGCTGACAAATAGCAACCTTAATTTTCTTTGCCCACTTTGCTTCTAAAAAAGTAAAAATATGAACCTTCACACTACACTCTAGACTGATGCTTGTCATTGCACAGCAGTCTGTGATAAAAAAAAATTGCAATAATAAATCATGAAATCTATCAACCCTTGGTAGGAAAAAAAGCTAATGAATGCTGGACTGTTTTAGGAAATCTAAAAGAATATTGAATGAAACTTGGGAAAAAAAAAACTTCCAAGAAAAGTAAGCTGCCACATTTTATTCAATTTATTAGGACATTGCTTGACATCAGAAGTACTCAATTTTTTTTAATATTTGCTTTTTTTAATGTCCAGTAAAATGATAAAAATATATTACCTATCCTATATTATCTGTGCTGGTTCTAATTTTTTTCTGATCTTAGTTCAAGGTCACGTTAGGACAGCAAACTTTCCTAAAGTATTGTTTCCATGGTATAGAGTAGCATAAGATGAGTATTAGAATACAGTGTACAGTAAACCATCACTTTACTTCCAAGAGGACTTACAGTTCACATATACAATTTAATAATATCTACATATGCAATTTACGATGTTAACAATTGCATAGGAACTGTGAAGGATGGTTACTACACATGTTTACTGCTGTGTGCCAAAGTTGGTTCACAGTGTGTTCAAATGAAAACATATGGACCAAGGTTTCTTCTGGATAACATTAGAACAAAGTCTGTTATTCCATTTGACATGCAGCATAGCTCATTCCTGTTGTTCAAGGGCAGTTCTGAGGAAGTTGGTACACTTTAGATTAGAAAATGCTTGAAAGACTTTGCAGGGTGCTTTATTTATCTTGCTTCACTTTATATTAAAACTGCACTTTATATTAAAATTGCTGAAGAAATGAGACATCCATAACTGAAAATTGAATTCTTGCATTAAGAAGAGATGTTTTTTCTTCATGACAGTTTGGATTTTTCTTGGAAATATAAACTGCTGTAAATAAATAAATAAATAAATAAATAGCATATTCTTCCCCTTGTTTTCTTCATAGAGATCTATCCCAGAAAATTCCCTGGAAGTCTGAAGCCACAAGTAAAAGAGATTTTTAATGTATTGTGGATGTACCTAGCTACTCACATAGCCATGTGTTCAATTAAATGATTGCTGCACATCATGTAACAGAAGCAACTTTTATACTTATTACAAGAATGAAAAGAGTAACACATTAAATGATTCTTCTAGTATTTTGATAGTTTAATGGCGAATATGAGTTGAAATCAGTATTCTGTATTTCTCTATGGCACAAATTCCACCGTGTAGATTTCTTGTGCATATGTGTACTGAAATGATGTGATGGTAGTATGAATTTTTCTAAATTTGAAAAATCATATTTGATGGGAAATAAAAAGTATTGTTTCTTCTATCACGTCAAGTTTTTAGTGCTTCAAGTTCTAATATTATTATTATTTTTTCAGAACAGGTTATATTATTTTAATTACAGTTGTCATACTTCTAATTGAATTGTAATGATCAGCACGGATTATCAGCCTATCAAAATCCAGTGTACCACTCATAAAATTACCTTTTTTCTTACAACACTTGTTGATTAATTAAATGTCTAAAAGAAGAAAAGATTATGTAGTATATGTCAAGAAATTCAAACGTTAAAGAAACAGAAAATTCCTTGGGTGAAGCAAAATCACCCAAGGTGATTCTTAAAAATCAATCTTTAAGTTTTTATCCCAAAAGTCTCTCAACAATTTCCCATTATTAGTGCTCAGTCATTGAAATAAAGACCAACTAATGCCCACTTTATAAAATAAAGTGGAGGGCACAATGCATTATAGGAAACACAATTATAGGAACTTTGTCATGTTTCATAGAATTATTTATGACTCTGTACTTGGTGTATTTATCATCAGCAATCTTGAACCTGTTTTTCTGGTGTTTCAATAAGCTGTACTAGTCATTAATCTAGATCATTCAAAGTCCTTTTCCAGCATGATCATAAGTATGGTACAGGGCTAGTAAACTGCTCTCTTTGTGTATCTGTGCTCATGCAAGTTTTTGTTCTGAACCAGGTTTACTGTGCTTCAATTATCTATAATCAGAAATTAAGCTGAGCAACACCCAGTTCCTCTGATTTCTGAGCATCAGCTGGAGTGGAAGGGTTTTTTTTTTTTCTGCTAAATTCTTATACTCATAATGAAACACCCTGAAACTTTTACTCTTCCTTATCAGAAGCTGTTGAACACATTATCTGATAGAATTTACCAGCATCCTTAAAAATGACAAAAACTTTTCCAGTCTTTCAAGTTTCATATGTCCTCTTTATATGACAGTCTGAGAAGTGATAACTGTTGTCCTCATTTCATTCAGACACCAGATGTGAATGTCATACTTCTTTATATTTTTAAGTTTTACCTAATATTACCTAGGTTCTTATGTGACTACTCTTTGTTGACCTTTAGTTTATAATCTGTTGTTGTTCATGTTACTTCCAATGACCAGATTGTGTAGTATGTGTAATAACAGGATGTTCCCCAGTTTCTGTGTTTAACTTAAGCCTTTATTTGAGTGTACTGGTATGAAATTATGCATCCTCTGTTTATTTTTCATGAAGTAAACAAATCTTTATCATTTATTTTTTAAATGTTTTTATGCTTTCACCACATTGCACGCTGTGTCTTTGTATATTTTTAAGAATGTAAATTTTACACTTGTATTTTCATTTATGTCCCTTTTTTTCCTTTAACTTTTTAACCATTGGGTGAAAAAAAAAAATTCTCCAGGAAGTCTCATTCTTTTCAAATTAATGATCAAGTCCTGTTTTCTGTCACAGTGCGATGCAAACCAAAATATACAGCAGGAGCACATAACTCTTTTTTTATACTTCTGTGATGTTAACAGTTGTTCTTTGAAGTGTTTTTCCTTGTTTGTAAAATCTGTGACACTAATAAAGTATTACACTGCATATGACTGTACTGTGAGGTGTGAATCCCACTGAAATGGAGGAATAAAAGGCACAGGAGTACATTTAAACAATAATATATCTGAATATTTCTAGAAATTGCTTAACGTGTATTTGAGATAGAAACATGGTGTCTCAGTTTATTCTTTAAAATAAAGGCAGGCTCCCAAGCATGTTCTGCTGTAAATTGTTGCCCAGAATTGTTGAAGCCAGACATGATGCTTCTTTTTTTGTCTTTTCTCATATTCAGGATGTAGAGAGAAAAGTAAGAATGTTAGGTATTAAAAGTTAATCTTAGTGGCGATTTAATGGGAGGGGGAGATTTCAGAAGAGATAGAAGAGAGGCGTATTTGTGGGTTGGCAAGTACCCAAAATGTCACAAGGAGGCACTAGGCAATCAGGTACCATTGATTGGGAATTTCTTTTACAGTCCAACTCCAGGGTAATTTTGCTCTCTCTGGTACCATTTAAAAGTCTAACCATATACCAGTATCTACTCTAAAATTAATGTGGTATTTTCTTTCTAGTTAGTTCAAAGATATTCTTTCCTTAATAGCATACATTTGTAACCATATTTTGAGTTTCCAACATAAAACCTAAAGACCAACCAAACCAGCCAGGAAGTATCTGGTCTGCCCCTCTGTCAAATCGTGTTTCCAAGCATAAATAGAGTTGGTTTTCTTAACAAGGTTTCCACATTCTCTAGTGGTAATTCAGCCTGTTATAAAGGATATTTTTAATTATGTGCTATTATATTTGTCTCATAATACCAGCACAGCTAAGCAGTAATAAAGATGAAACTATAATAGAGACAATATGTTAAAATTATTTAGATTATAAATAGAGTTTGTTTTAAAATGTAGTTTAACCATTGCTGAGAGGATTACATTTCCATAATGTCTCAGAGGCAACATTATGTGAACACTGTGCTTATATCCCAAGCAGGGAAAAACAATCTCCCAATGACAACACCTGCCTCGATGTCCCATTGATGTTATTGTCCAAGTTTAACCAGGAAACATTATATAAGATCAAACCAAAGAAACAGAATACTACTCACAAATGAACAAATGAAATACCACTTGTTTTTAGCCAATTGATAAATAAAATGTGTACAGATATGTTTCTGTAATCGTGTGTTCACATCATCAAGTTCTGCTGGGGAGCTGGGTTCTTTTTAGCTGCAAGTTCATTTTTCCTCCAGGAGTGCATATCACATCCAGCACTGAGAAATTGAATATATAAGGAAATTCTAAAATAATATATTTTTTTTTCTTACAAAAGTTTCATACAGCATTCAGTATTTATGACATTTCAAATATTAGTTTATTTTTTTAAAGTTGAAAATATTTTTGTAGTGGAAAATATGTCCAAAGTCATAAAAGTTTTAAATTGTTCAAGAACTGCATTCTTCATTACTATGCAAATAATTGTAAAATTAAGACATCTTTTAATGAATTTTCATAAATTTTGCTTTTGATATTTGAATGAAAGTTTAGCAGTTTTTGCAACTGCTGCTCTGAAGTGCATAATAAATCTCATAAGAGACAGAAGTGCCTTGGTGGTAACTGGGAGATTCAGTGTTTTTAAACTGTGTTTCTTTCTTCTTGAAGTGATTCCAGCTCGCACAGTTTCTGATCCACTGGTGTTTCTTACCTGCATGTCAGAAATCAGTTTTCAACAGAGCTGATTTCAAATTTTCACTTTTGCAAACCACATGCATAGCGAAACCTCGGTTCACCGCCAAGACAATGCCAGGTTTTTCAGGAACTGTTGCTCTAAATAGGTGTATTGATTTCAGAGGCATAGAACATTTATCCTTGATCAAACAAGTAGCTTAAATTAAATTACTGTCTTCCTGCTGAAAACATATAACCTTAAATACCCAATTCTCTGCTTTTCTTTTTTGTTAAATGTGCTCAACCCATCTTCTGCATGTTTGATCTATAAACAGATGAATATAAAATGGGCTTAATAAATCACTAGTGACAGGTTCAAGACAACCCGGGAGTTGTTATTAGCTGAATACTAAATGAATATGGTTAAGCATAGAAAAGGAATTTGTTAATAAGGTTGTATTATTGCTCTGAACTTTTTGCAACCTTTGCCATTCTCCTGTAAATTTTGATAAAAATTTAGTACTGGCTGTGTCACATTAATATCAAAACAATGCAACTGCAGTCAGTTTACCTTTTTTGCTGGTGTTTACCTGGTTTGTATGTACTTATTTTTTTTAATTCAAATGAAGCCAGACTTCAAAACTTATGTGTTTCCTTCAAGACACAGCAACTCCTGCTGCTGCAAACGTAGAATTGGATTTAGCCCGAGTTTTAATTACCTAAATTTTGCACACCCTACAGGGTAAAATGCCCAAGTTCCCATTTCACTATATGGAGAGGAAGACTCAACTCAGTCACACTGGTTCAGCCCCAGTCTTTCCATATAGGTGTGGTTCTTTTGTTCCTCCTATCTGCTTTCCCCCAGAAATGTCTCAGATAACATGAGGGTTTTTCACAAACCTTTTGATGATAGAATTTAGGCAAACATCTCAACCTAATGTAAAGAGTTATTGAGCATTGGGCAAATGTGCAATCATTCTCACACAAACACCTCAGTTTTATGTCATTCATATGAACTGATTCTCCTTTTTTGAGGTCGAAGCAGTTTTGGTTTGGATTTCAGTTCATAAAGTCCAGGATGTGTTTTATCATGAGGTCTATCAACTGAAAACAAGTTATAAAAATTACACAAAATAGTTTTGGACCAAAATTTCTGTTAAAAGTAATGAGAGGTAAAGACCATCCTGTCCAAAGGCCAATTCCTTCTCCAGATTTGTAGGATTTTTCATATTTTGAATGCTGGAAAAAAGAATCTGCATTTTTTTCAGATATCATTTAAATCAGAATTGATTCTATTTCTCTTTTGCCTTTTTGAGTATGGGCAAGTAGGATAGGAGAGAGTAACTAATTTATTGACTAGAAAAATGGCTCTGCAATCAACACATTCATCAAACAGTGAACTGCACTTCCACCTTGACCGAGTGTTCTAATGGTAGGATATCAAGTGCGAAAGTAAAATATTTTTGATCCCAGAAATCCAACTGTTACAAACAGTTAGAAAAATTTATCATGATTAATGTCCATGAAGTCTTAAAGGCAGAGATACTCTCACTGAACTTTCTTATTAATGCATTAACTTTTCAAATTTCATTCCTTCTTGCTATACTGTGCTCCTGGGTAGTTGCAATAAGGGTTCTTTGGCTAAGGCTGAAAAGTGTTTCAGCATTGGACAGAATCTCTGCAAGTTGCATTCACATTCTTCTGTATTGTCTGCCTCATAGTTTCCTTTTTCTGACTAGAACTCATGTTCTAGTAGTGTCATACAAACATTTCTTTACCAATAATTTAGTCATAATCAGCTCTTTAACAAGTTATTGCAGTTATAGAACTAAATCATGTTTCAAATACCCAGAAAGATGCCTCTTTTTCTAAACACTGAAAGTTGGCATAAAAGCTTCTCAATGTGACCTCCCTGTGTTACAGGGGGGAAATAGTTTCAGTTTGAAAACTGAGCAAGAAGTTTTTCAATAGAGGCAGTAATTAAGCATGTCTTTCTCTGACTGTCCATTTCATATCTGAATTGCAATGTTATATTTTCCTGTATCAAGTTTCTTATATTCTTCTACTGCAGCATTTTAAGCTATCTTCTGTATTCCTTTCTGGGATTCTGCCATTTTGTCCACGTTTGGAGGACAGGTGTCTGCTAAGAAAGGCAGGACCCTCTGTTTGAAATGGAGAATGTAAACCCCCTCTGTCCAAATTATTATAATTTTGAAATCAAGGGGCTCCCAGGCAAAGATCTGGGAATTAGGAATAACATTTCTTTACTAGGAAAATTAAATTAGAAATACAGTACTACAAAGAACAAACCCCAAACACTGACAAAGTCAGTTAGTAGCAGTCCCATTCAATGGTGGCTGCAGTCCTCCTGCAGTGACAGATGTGATTCAGTTGAAGCAGTGCTCCTGTAGATGGTGCAGGTTCCCTCTGGAGGTCCAGTGCTGATGTGGAGAAATCCAGTTTTCCTCTGGAGTCCAGTGGAAAAAGGCCTCCCTTGGTGTCCCAAAAACCTCAGTTTTTATCTTGGTAGGAAGTGTTGGGCTCTTCCCCCTGGCTGGAGCAACTTCCAATGGGATGCAGTAATTTTATCAGTCCCACAGTGGGACTCAATGGCCATTAGCAGAAAAATGACTGCATGGAGGAAGGATGGGGTGTGAAAAGATAAAGAACAATGCCCCACCTGGTTTCAATGGATGGCCCATTAGCAGAACATCTCCCATGGAGATAAGGATCACTGCCCCATCTGGTCTCAACAGATGCTGATAGAATAGATACTTTTGGTCACATTCTGTATTGCAACCCATTACGCAGTTTTATACTCAGTAATTTGGTCAGTTAATAAGAAGTGCTGATTACCTGCCTGTCTATCCTCTTCGCCTCTGTGTAAACTCCACAAAATCCTTTACCTCACAGCAACTGATAAATCAAACTGATGATTGTGACCCTGTACAGGTTCTGTGGAAATTCAGTATTTTACAGATGTGCTTCTCTGATCAATCTTGTAAATGTTCAGTAGCTTTCCAAATTTTGAGGGGGAGAAAAAAATTAGAGCAAATAGATAAGAATGTATCTTTATATTCTGATACATAATAATTATGGGTGCATAAATTTTATTTTCTTTGGATTGAAGATCTAATCTGACAAAGTCAAATTTCAAAAAAAAACCCAAAAAAGTGGAGTAAAACGTTTCAAAATCTTATTTGATATTGGATCTGCTCATACCTCTGAGGAAATTTATTTTCTTTATTTTTGTAGAGGTTCCATTTAGCTGCTCAGCATTCAATTTTAGTTATGAAAAACACTTAACTCTTTCAGATTACATAAAAATGTCTTAAACAAATATGCATTGAGTCCAATCTTCTTTTACTATGACTCAATTTTTTACTTACATAAATCTTACGTTAAATGCTAGAAATCAGAATTTGCTCTTAATTTTATTCACTTAGATAGATGTTTTTTCTTGACTCATGTGTTTGGAAAAAGGCATTCACATGTCTTGCAACATGCATGTGTTTGTCGTTCAACAGTAGTTTGCATCAATGTGTTGAATATTTGAGAGCAGTAGGATAACACATTAAAGTAGATTGAAACATCTTAGCTTTACACAATACACTTTCTTCTGAATAATTCATTGAGTCTCCAAGCAGGGACAATGCCATGAGCCTCATGTGACTAGATGGCTGAAGTAAACTGTTGACAAGCACTCATATGCTAAAAGGCAGAAATTGTGAATATGTTCAGCTAGGGTAGACTTCTGCAGTTGAAGTACTGAAAGCAAGCAATATGACAGAAAACAACATTATGCCAATGGATGCAATGTTAATTAACTATATATTGGAAGAATTTCTAAACCAAAATGGTCATACTTTCAGCACTCATCAGGTGAGGTGTCTGCTCTTGCGTGGAAAAGTTTCGACTTTAATTTCTAGTGAACCTTTGGTGTTGGGTACAATTTGAAGAAATAAAAATTAAAAGCAAGATTATTTAGATAATACTCAGTTCCTGGAAAAGACAACTAATTTTCACCAGCAATAATTAGTTTCTCTAGAAATGTATCTGCAAATTTAATTTTCTTACTAGTATCTGTTGCAGATGTTCAACATTTATTTGGGTCAAAATAGGGTCAGTAGTTTCAGTAGTTCTTCAATAATTATTCAACCAACTGGATATGACATTGCTAAAATATTCAGCCAGCACAGCATTAAAACGGGACAAATTTATTATGAGCTCCAAATATGTGACTAAAGGACCCATAAATTGAAGATATAATGATAATAAAGACTTTGATAAATGTGGTTTGCAGAAAGGGAAAATTATTCCCTTTAAGGCATGTTTGTTTACTCAGAGAATATGTCAACTATTATGAACAAGGAAAAAGGTCGCAATTATCTATCTTAGCCTTTTATAAAGTTTTGTGCTACTCTCACATTTCAGAAATTAAATTAGCGGGCAGAGTCATTAAGAGACTTTAGAGAGCTTCTAACACTATTGAATCGAGAAAGGAGCAGGAAAGCCAAAAACTCTTCCTAGATTACTGTCACCTTACCTCTAAAAAACCAAAAAATGTTTTCTTCCAATTCTGTCTCCTAACATCCCTTTTACTGTCCTAAACTTCAAAAATAAAAAATTAAAATTTTGTAAATTTCATCAAAACTGAATGGAGGAACAGAAGAAAGCAGGTGAGACTGATAGAATGGTCATAGGAAGATTCCATACCTTCTACCACACAACAATCCATACAGATGGCAAATTTTTCAGCAACAGGTAAACCTATCTTCTTAGATACACGTCTGTACCTGTCAATCAAAAGCCACAGCAGCACTGGAAATCAAGTAAGTTTCCAAAGTGCTGTGTTTTCTGGTTTATGCCTGTTACAAAATAAACTCCCTTCCTTTTCCTGAATTAGTAATTAATTGTCTGAAATTTGAAACCTGGAAAGGGAAAAACAGTCATAAGCCTGTTCTCTTTTTCAGTTTTCTAGAAGCTGCATGAATTTAGGCGCAACATTTAGACTACCCTTCAAAAAATCCATATGCTGGTGTGTCTATGACATCTATTCTCACATAAATTACTCTTGGTGTTTTAAAATTAATTTCCCAAGCTTGAATTCATCCAAGTTAATCTTTCGAGTGTTGGAGATTCTTATGTCTTCGCAATTCTGAGTACTCCCACTATCAGATCTCTTTTACTTGAAAGAGGATCTATACTCTGAATCACCTTTAACCTTCTCTGCAGAAGTGCTAAATTGATTGAATTCTTTAAGCCTCAGATAATAGGACTTTTTCTGATTCCCTGAGCCCTTTTATGTCCATTCTTTGAGCTATCTTCAGTGTTTTCATATTTGTCTGGATGTAGACACTGGAGGTAGACACATCCTGCAGAAGTCTATCTGTTTCTTTCAATACTAAGTCAAAATTATTTCCTTACTGTAACTTCTCTCATATGGACAATGTTAGGCCTTTTGCTCCAGTATGAGATTAAAATGTCACATTAAAGAAGATCTCTGATGATTTCAAGTGGCTTTCTGAATAACTACAATAATTTCATGGTTGTAAGCCACACCATTTTGACTAAAGTTTTGGTCTGTACCCGGAAGTGCGGCTTGTATTCTGGAGTGACCAATATATGAAAAAAAATTCAGAAATTTGCCAACCGGAAATACGAGTATGCAGCAGCCCCGAGCCGAGCCCATCCTGCCCCGAGCAGGGCCAGGGCTGCCCCCGGGGGCGCGGGGGAGCGGGACTCGAGCCGGTGGGGGACAGGGGAGCTGAGCCAGGCCAGGGCAACTCCGCTGCGGGGGAGGGTGGAGCTGAGCCGGGTCGGGCCATCTCTGCGGCAGGGGAGCGGGGCTGGGGCTGGCGGCAGCAGGGGAGCCGGGCCAGGACCGCGCCCTGGTGGTGGGGGAGGGAGGAACCGTGCGGGCTGGGGCTGCTCCCTGGCGGGGGAGTGGGGAACCGAGCCGGGCTGGAGAACTCCCCAGCGGTGGCGGGGAGGCCAGGCAGAGCTCGCACAACCCCCAGCCAGTAAACCCCACGTTCCCGTGATTCTGTCACAAATTGGCAACTTTGTGAGAGTTGCACGCAGATCCTCGCTGCGAATGAAGGTGCGACTTACAGTCCGGTGTGGTTTATATATGAAGCAAAAATGAAACGTTGCCAACACCCCAGAAGTGCAGCTTGTAATCAGGTGCGGCTTGTAATCATGAAATTACTGTACTTTCTAAGGTAGTGTTCTCTTCTGTGGGTGTAGATGTAGTTATTTGTTTTGTTTGGTGCTATCCATATGAAGTGTTGTGAATTAAAATACATTTTGGTAGGTTGTAACCATTTGTTTTCAGAGTCAGTCAGGTAACTGATTACTTGCCCTCCTCATTAGTTGCAATTCCACACCTAAGTAATGTCTAACATACAGTTCATAACACGGTCTAATATAGACACTTAATAAAATTTTCTATGTGTGGAATCCCAGTCAAAAGAGGTTCACTTACTGATCCCTATGCACTCAGAAATACTAGGTTTAATCAGCCTTTAAGGTGGTTTTAAGCTATTTATTGTGTGCTATCTTTAATTTCTACAAGTTTTAAAATTGAGATATGGTATGATTCAATGACAAAGACCACTTTACTAAGGCAGAAAGTTCTCAGACTGACCTGCATTCCTTATAATAAATACATCACTAACACAGGTATTGATATGAAACTGAATACAAACGTAATTTGTTGCATGTCTGATCTACTTTTAATTATGAATGCATACTTTTAGTATGAATGCATACTTTTAATCATATTTCTCTGATCTCTTTGTGCTAAAAGGGTAAACTAATCCAGCTGAATTTAAGAGGGAAAGAAATGTTACTGGTTTTATTGGAAAGAATTTCCCTGATACCTTGTAAATTTATTTGTCCGGGTAGTCAAATGTGAGGTTATAGTGGATCTAGTCCAGTGCCCTTATCACACAGTCTTGGGAAGAAAGCCAATAGCAGCATATCTCTTACAGGGGAAAGCATGCTAGAGGAACAGGCAAGGCACCTAGGCAGTTCAGGAAGCGTATAAATTAGCTCCATGGTAACTCAAGAGCTCTGCAGGACTGTAAGCATAAATGCCTCCTGGTGTTTTTAGGTGCCAAACTATTTGGGACTAGATGCTAAAAAACAGCCACATCACGTCAAAACAAGATCAGCCTACTCTTCATAAAGTAATCTTTCACACACAAACATGCATCTATCCAAACACGCACAACCCACTGAAGAGTTTCTGAACAAAACAATGCTCATAAACGCACGTAAATACTGTGGTCATGCCAGGTTTTCACACATACTGAGCCTTGTTTAGTGACTTAGCTAGAGGCAAAGGGATCAAATTTGTAGGTTCCAGTTACTTGTTCTGTGGTCTATTCAGGACATGACTTTCGAGTATTATATAGCAGATAATGAAAAGGCAGAAGGATTTAACTCACTTGAGTATCCTATTTCCTAACCATTCATTATCAGTAACTTCACAGCTGCTGTATGGCTTACTTATTAAAATAAAAATTAGGAGGAGAAATCTCTTGATGTCAGATTTATTCTGAGTGGCAAGACTTACTACCTGACATATCTAGGTAATTAGAGGGGGCTTTTAACAGAAGGTTAGAACTCAAATATTATACAGAGTTTATTGCCTGTCATGCTGAAATGAGTCTTGGCCAGCGCAAGGAATTTTCTCAGTAATGTTCTGCACTGATATTAGACAGAGATGTTTGAACAGTTTCTCTCTTTGGAGTCTTATTTTTTTCTCCAGATAATGATCTTCCTTTATTCTGTCTGTCTCTGAAATGCCAGTTCAGTGATTGATCCTTAACTAAGAATAAACAGATGAATGATTAGACAGAACCACACCTTTTTTCAGAGGAAGAATTTTGGTGAGGACAAATTTCTGAACAAGGGTTATATCAAGCATATACTTAAATATTTTACTGATTTGGAAGTAGCATCATCAGTTTATGTATTTTTTTTATTTCATTATTCTCTTGTTTCCTGTTTCAGAGAAAAAAAAATTGCTTTTTAAAAAAACTCCATAGACCTATCTAGTTGTCCTTCTGAAAGAAGAAGAAAGAAACCTGAATTGATTCAGCATAAGCTTCTTTGCTGTGTATTATTCACTCTTCTATGTAATGTCCCAAAGAATATAGATCTTCCAAGGTTCTTCAATGTTATACAGACCATAGTAATGAAATATGGAAGGTACAAACAAAGTATTTGCAGGAAGAACAATCTCCAGTCATTCTAGAGGTCATATCGTGTCCAAACACAGTCCTATGCAAGGCTTTGTGGAAAGGCTATTTAGCCTCAAGCGTTTGTCACTGTTTTTTGCATTAGCACAAAGACATTAAAGTGGGTGCAACAAAGCCACCCTCATCCCCCACCCCGTGGTGCCCACGTTCACATTTCAATCTTATCTGACTAGCACGTGCCATTCTATCTGTTTATATTCAACTATGTCACTTAGTGATGTTTACAAAACAAAGTGTATAGATGACAAAAAGAATATCTTTATTACTTAGGTAATCAAAACACTGCATGATAATACTTTCATGCTGGTTTCCTTCCTCTAGGATAGCAGAAAATTTGTCATGAGCAGGATTGAGAAAGGTTTTTATAAAAAAATACAAAACTTACAATTTAATCATCTTTCTTCAGTAAGCATCTAATTCCTACTGCAAAGAGAAGAAAAATTATAAACCAGCAAAATACTTAACTGTTTTCCTGGAGGGAACAGTGTAATAGAGTGGACTGGGTACGGTAATAGAATTTTCTCCAATATATAATTCCAGTATGTCCCCTGTGGTTCTATAAAAACATTCTAAAGAATGTTTCAGTAAACAAAATAAGAGAGTGATAATGAAAAAGGAATTAGCAATCTTTTGGTCAGCCAGCTGTTTTGGGTTAATGTGCATGCCATTTTTGGAGATAATCCTTCTGATTTATTTGGACATACTTAGTTTGCCATCCTGTCAGATGTTTGCAGTCTAGTACATGACAAAAAACAGCAGAGTGCTGTGAGCGTTTTTGGACTGCAGTTCAGCATCCTCACAGCTGACCCACAACCTGCAATATCTGATAATGACTGATTTGTCCTAAACATGTTCATTAAAAGGAAGGAATTTATCTCTTATTAACCTCTTCATTGACACTACTGTTTGGCAAAAAAGAAATTTAGTGTTTTGAATCAGCAAGTTTTGGGGTAGTGACTGTTGGGAGCAATGTTTTTTGGTATAAATCTTCTGATCAGGTTTACTAGGGCTTGTTTTCAAAGAGCGTAAATAAAAGTTACAGTAATTTCACAATTATATGCCGCACTTCCAGGTGTCAGCAAATTTTCATTCTTTGTCCATACATAAGCCGCACCTGATTATAAGCCGCATGTTACAATACAGAGTGTGATAAAAGGTATCTATTCTATCACCATCTGTTGAGGGTGGGGGCAGTGCTCTGCATCTCCGTGGGAGATATTCTGCTAATGGGCATCCATTGAAACCAGGCGGGGCATTGTTCTTTATCTTTTCAGAACCCATCCTTCCCCCAGGGAGTCATTTTCTGATAATGGCCCATTGAGTCTCACTATGTGACTGATAAAATTACTGTATCCCATTGGAAATTGCTCCAGCCAGAGGAAGAGCCCAGCTTTTCTTACCAAGATAAAAACAGAGGTTTGGGACACTGAGGAAGCCCCTTTCTCCACTGGACTCCAGAGGAAAACCGGATTTCCTCCACATCAACGCTGGACCTCCGGAGGGAAACTGCACCTCCTACAGGAGCACTGCTTCAACTGAATCACATCTGTCACTGCAGGAGGATGCAGCCACCATTGAATGGGACTGCTACCAACGCCCTGCCTGATGGGAGGTCATGTTTGCACTCTGACTTTGTCAGGGTTTGGAGTTTGTTTCTTTGTAGTACTGTATTTCTATTTAATTTCCCTAGAAAAGAACTGTTATTCCTAATTCCCATATTTCTGCCTGAAAAGCCCCTTGATTTCAAAATTGCAATAATTTGGAGAGAGGGGGTTTACATTCTCCATTTCAAAGAGAAGTTCCTGCCCTTCTCAGCAGACACCTGTCCTCCAAACTAAAACAGCAACTTTTTGTTCTTTGTCCATATATAAGCTGCACCTGATTATAAACTGCACTTCCAGGTTCAGACCAAAATTTTAGTCAAACTGGTGTGGCTTATAATAATGAAATTACTGTACATGGGAATATTTATGACATTTTTTCTCATCCAAACAGAAATGTGTACCATCTGTCACAGCAGAGAAAAAAGGGCTGATGTTGAAGAGACATTGTGGTTTTTTTAACTGTAAATATTTAGGATTTTTAAGGGTTAATTTAATACCTTCCATGTAGGAAAGTGCTTTTAACTCAAAGACAGAAACAGTGATATTGTAGTTCCTTACATGAAAGTAAGGGATACAAAAATAAAAATTTGAATGATAGCCAAAGAGGGACAACATTTCACTAACCATTTCCCTTTCCACTCTACACAGTATGTCAGAAACTACATGAGATATCACAAAGTAGACATTAAAAAATAAAATGTTTATAAACACATCTTTTATACATTTGGACTCATGAACATCAAGGATCAGGTTGGTTGCAAAATAGTGAAAGTTTGACATCTTCAGATTAATTCGATTCATTCACTTTAATATTAGTTGCACAGGAGTTGAATTTTCAAGTATAATACAAGTATATATCAGAGCTGAGTTCCATAACTGCCAAAGAAGAAATATGAACTTGAAAGAGTTGTGCTGTCCTGGTTAAGATGTCTGGCTCCTAGAGTTGCCAAACACTATATGTATATTCATGTTCTCTCTACAAAAGATAAAAATTGGGTTCTTTTTTGAACTTAGTGATAGTCATTAAAGAGCTCCTTCTTCATGATGAGCTGTGGCTTAGAGATATTTGCTCCTGCAAATGAAACAGAGCTTTTTTCTATAGAATCAGAGAGAATATTACACAAAAATGGTCCACTATGCACCAACACAGAACGTAGCATAGACTGCAATGTGAGGAGTATCTCTGCACCTTAATTAATGAAGTCAAAACAGATGATGGATGGGAAGTATTGTCAGTTCCATTTCTCTAATATCTTTCCAGTATAATTTAATTTTTTTCTTCCAATTTATGGTGTATACACCTTACAGCATATAAACTTATGCATTATAGCAGAGGATGTAACAGTGACAGAGGAGCATAAAAAGGTGAACAAAAAGATATTGAAAACATGTTCATAATTAGGAAGGAGAGACTGAACTTAAGGAAAAAGCAAAATCCAATTAAAAAAAACCTCGAATATTTGGAGAGTTATTTTCTGTGAGAAAGGGGAACTTGGAACTAATTTTTGTCATTAACATTTGCATTTATATTAAATTAAGTTTTAATATTTACTGTAAAATTCAAGTAGAACAATAAAATCCACTTTAATCCAATATAAAGTTTGTTAAGTTGTTGCATTATTTTGCAGAAGAAAAGGCAGTGATTCCTTTTACAATTGTGACTGGAATAGTGAAGCTATTTGTGGGTTTCTCATTAATAAGCGATAAGTGTATAAAATTTAGTCCCCTGAATTACTAAATACTGGTGCCTGTGCTGGCAAACAGACTTCATGTATGACTGATACGGTGACCCATGTTGAGCAATGACCATATACTCATGGGTCATTGGAGAGAAATCACTGCAGAGATGCTTTTCTGGGGTATGGCTATGAAATAGGGTGTGCTGACATGGTGACATTTCGAGGGTTAGTTTGCGCTTCCTGTTAATCCATACCCACCTGTTAGCTCACTCCGCTGTCTACAGCAAATGAAAGACACAGCTTACAAAGTCACATTGAATCTTGTTTCTGACAAGGAGCACATCTTTCAGCAGGCTCTTTATTGGCTGCTTTGAAATTCTTAGGATGATCCCTAGCATTGCTTAGATTCAGGCTAAATCACATGTTTCTGAGCAGTTCCTCAGCACCTATCAGGAATTACCACTGATAAGGCTATTTGCACAAGACTGCTCTCTGCTGTAGCTTGCAAATGTTAATGATATAAACTCAGGCCATGTGCTGCTACTTGTTTGATGTAAAAGACTGTCAAAGGCTTCAGGGTTGTTTGTGATCACTAATGTTCTCAAACCAAGTCCTGATAAGGTCCTGATATCAAGTCAAGAATTTGGTAATTTCTATTTGGGTCTGATGCTGCTTTCCTATGCAGTGTTTTGTGTGGCTTCAAGTAAAGTCAGTAGGGAGTAACAAGGAAGTAGAGATCTGTCTAACCTGAGACAGAAATGTCTTTAGAGGCAAGAAAGTGAAATAGAGAAGGGAGTTTCTTCCATAACCCCATTTACTGTGCATCATGGAGGCCCAAAACTAGTGAACTCCCAGACTATGAGACAGACACTGATATTTTTGATGCCCAGTGCTAGCCTCATTACACTACCATTTCTGTAGGGGAGTATTTCATTCCACGTGGTTCCCTGGAGCAACACACTCTCAATCATATGCTCCTGTAGAATGAAAATGGTAGCCAGATGAAAAGGGAAACTCCTGGGCCCCCTGCCTCTGTATCCCAAATTTAGCATCTTTTTTCGACTGTAATAATTAATCAGCCAGGAACATTTTAGTGCCTTTTCATCTCAAAAAGTTGTTTATATCTGTCTTATATTACTGAGTAGTAAATAAAATTTTTCAGTGAAATATTATGCTACTAGCCAAGGGATTTAGTTCAGAACAGATTTCACAATACAGTAATATTCATGTGGATTTTAAATCTGAGTGTTTTGGAGACTGCGAGATGCTTCATCTTACTGTAGACTAAGGACATAAGCATTATAATACTCAAGAACAGTCTGGCCACAAATCTTATCATTTTTAGGTGTTTTACTCAAGTATTTCAGAGAAACAAGCAACAGAAATTAGTATTTTAGGATCCCAGAGTTAGGTCAGGGAGCTTGGAGGGATATGGGTGTGTGTCTCCAGAGAAGGCTAAGCAGGATCAATGGGCCTCTTGTTCTCAGGGCCCTGACATCTCATACCTTAATTATATAGAGAATTTCTCTCACATATATAAATCTAAACAGGAGACTTTCACCACTTGTATACTGGAGCAAGAATCAATTATTTATAGCAGCACTTATAGACAAACCTTCAGTGGTTTTGACATCTAAGGAAAAATTGAAATAAATTGAAAATAGGTCTCACAAAGTAATTAATTCACTTGCAAGGTTTAAGAAAAAATATCTGCTTTCTGTATTTTCTTGTGTAACAGATCACACCAGATGTGGTACACGCTGCTGAATCTCTTTACTTCTGACAGATGTGTTATAGTTGCTTCTTCTCCATCCACTGCAAACTGGCTTATATATCATGGAGTCAATCAGTCTGTATACAACTGCTTCAAAATAGGTTTCTAGTTTTGGGCAGTCCACTGGCGCTCCTCATATGAGGACTGATCATAGAACCATAAAATATTTTGTGTTGGAAGGGACCTTTAAAAGTAATCTCGTCCAACTCTCCCTGCAATAAGCAGGAACTGGATCAGGTTGCTGAAAGTTCTGTCCAGCCTTGAAAGGTTCCATGAATGGAGTATGTATTTCATTTATAAAGAGTGAGATTTCCCATGTAAGCTTATTATAAGGGAGATGTTTAAAAGACACACAAAAATACAGTCTTAATTCTGCCTTGCCTCACTTTTGCAGTACAAGGAGCACACTAACTAGCTTTTTAGATCACTAAAGTTATCTGCAAGAAGCCCTATGTCAGTAAGGAGAATGCTCTCCCAAACTCATCAATAAATATTACCACTTGTCAACAGTTTATTACATGAGGGAGAATCTTTCCCCTCAAATATAGTATTATGCTTCCAATATGTCTCAATACCCTTGAATGTTTTAAAAGTTATATTTTTCTTTCACTTTGTACCAGTCACCTTTAAAATATTTTTTCCAGCATAAATTTTTACTGACAAGAGTAAAAAAAGTTTATTTTAGTATAGATCTACCAGTAACAGACAAAATATAAATTAGTAGTTGAACAGTGTAGATATTGATATCAAAAAGTATTGCATGGTATAATAGCATTTGATGGGAAATAACTGGATTGACAATCCACGAAAGCCTAGTAGGTACAGCATGTCTTAGCCTAAGTTTGTCTAACAGAGGGAACAGAATAAAATATCTCTCAGATGAACCTAATCTATGACCTCAGAGCACTCCTTTGCAACAGTATTCCCTTTTTAATACAAATATAAGCAAACTGCTCCACAGTTGCTCTAGAATGTAAAAGCTCACAATTAGGTGTTTTGGAATCCTCACTAAAAAAATAATTCAATACTTTTCACAGAGGGTGATATAAAAACAAGATGCTGATAGAAGCATCATGGTTCCTATGAGATGATAGAGCAAACAAACTTTTAAATTGACTGAGATGTCCTGTGAGAATCAGGTTTACTATATGCTGGTCTGTAGGAAACTAACTTAATTAGAGTTTTAACTTCTTTTTTTTTTTTTCCTGATTTTCTGTCCTGGCCTTCTCCCAGTAAACAATTTTAATATGCTATTAGACTGATGATAAATCAGATTTACTCATAGGCTTCTTAATCCTGTTTAATCCCATGGAATTGTTTTCTTATAATACAGAAAAACCAGTGTTTTTCCAGGCATGTCATGGTTTTAGATGCAGATGTGATTTGCCCTGTATTGAAGATATGATAAAGAAGTGACATTTTCTGCAGTTGTATTTAAGGACCTACTACATAGTTTGAAATTTCAGTACTTTTTTTTTGTTGTTTGGACTAACCTTTTGCTAGCTTGCTTATAAATTTTGCTTCTACAGAAAGGCTAGTAGTTCTGTGGTCATTTCCTTAATTGCAGAATTGGATTTTTTTCATTGGATAGTTTATGAAGTCAATATCTGGCCGATGTTAATTACGGATTAATGTTCCACTGTACTTCAACAATAAGACCCTTCCTAAACCTCCCTTCAGAACCCACAGTTTTGCCAATCTTCCCCAGGATTTTGCAAATTAAATTCTGGTTCTGACCTTGCATAAGACCAACATTTCCTCTATGAAAGTTTCAACAAATCCATCTCAACATTTCAGCACTGACCTTCTCTCTCAGTGGAAGAAAGAACATTTGAAAAAATGTTAAGCAAATACCATATGAAAATATGGGTGATTTTTTAGCTTCAAATAAGGCAGAAAGTTGGAGCTTTGACTTTATGGGATGACTTTGTCTAGGACAGACAGGTAATGAAACTCAGATAAGGCCCTCCAGCTGCATGAAATACAAAGGTAAGAATTTTAAACTTTTTTTTGCTTGACAACATGCTTGTAAAACAGAAAACAAGTCCTGTTTACTCTATATCCATGCTCAAAAGCACTATTGTCAGGATCTTATTACAGGTACTAAACCATGTGATTGTAGTCAAGATTTGTTTACTCTTAGAACAGAATAGACTAATGGACATGACAGTGTTGGAGAAAACATTCTGCCAAAGGAATTAAAGGAAAAATAAAAACCTTAAAAGTGACATGAAGTACCTCAGTAAAATGTACTTTTATTTCTCATTATTTTAATTGGGGATTTAAAATTTTTCTAGACTTGAAGATTTAATAACTTACTTTACCAACTCAGATGAGTACTTTCACATTGAAATGCCACTGATTTTCAGCATGCTACCAGAGTACTACATCTAGAGGACCAGAATCTGTTTTACCTGTGATGCGAGTCCTCTTTCACTTAGGTATGAGCTAAGAGTTTTTCTTGCTACTGAAAAAACAGTCCAAGTTCACTGTAATTGCAAAGATGATGAGAGTGTCTGTTTGGGAGGAGAGTTAAAACTATTGCAGCTTTTCCTGCCAAAAAAAATCTCCCTCTGTGTGAATGCAGCGTTGCTGGCAGAACCCCAGTCTGAAATAGGATTTCTTACCCACTTAACATATTCTTCTGGTGTGAAGGAATAATTTCCAACTAAACGTCTTCCAGAAAGCTGCTTACTGATTTCACTAAGCACACTTATTGAAAATTAGTTCCTCTAATTGCCAAAATACTTCTTTTCCAGATTTTCTACCTTGATTCTAGCCAGCCGGCAGGACACAGATTGTTGCAGCAGACCTCTTGTTAGGAGTAGAAATGAGCCAAGACACAGACTCTCATTCAACAACATGAAAAGGGTCCAGGTTTATTCTTCTTTACAGCTCAGCCGTCCCAACTTTGACTGCAGCAAGTTCCTACTGCAGGGTCCACCTGCAGACAGTGACTGCAAGTATTGGTTTGCAGACTGAGCACAGCTTTCATCCAGCTCAGCTGTGACTGCAGGCTCCAACAGCAGCTCCGACTCCATCAGACCCAGAGTGACCTCACAGCAGATCTTTTACTGAAGCAACTCTCTTCCATATTTCACTCTGTGTCTCTCTGGAGCATTCCTTCTTCCTCAGGGCTCCTCTACCACCTCAAGGCCCTCTGCCTCCAAGACACCCTGGCTAGTCAGCCCACCCCTTTTATCACAATGATCTTTCTTATTTATTTATTTATTTATTTATTTATTTATTTGTTTGTTTGTTTGTTTATTTATTTCTACAACTTTGACCCATTAAGGGCAAGGCTGTTCATCTTCTTTGGTAATCAGTGTAACTGTGACTTATCAGGGACAAGGTTGCCTGTAATCTCTTCTGCACCTGCAATACACTGATGGGCAGAGGAGGTATGAATCAAACCATACGGTGAGATACAACCTGTTATATTCCTTCTAAAATGAATAGATCCTCACAGGTATCAAATGAAATATAAAATACAATTCTTTATAAGCAATCTGTAAATGAGGTTTCTGTTAATTTCCTTTAGAATAAAATGTAATGTTATGTTAAACACAAATTAATTACATGATGTGTGTACTCTTGCACTTCTGATTGCACCTCAAACTATTGTGTTAGTAACGTGCAGAATACATGCTTAAAAACTAGTTTTTTTAAAAGCAGAACATACCTGAACTATGTCATCCTTGAGTTTCAGTGCTTCTGAGAGTTATTGGAAAGTGTAATCCCTCATAATTATATTCTGTAGTCTTCAGTTGGAACTGTTTTCTTCTCATAAGTGCATGACATTTTTCTCAGATTTTATTAATAACTTTATAACTATTAGAAGGGAAAAGAGTAGCTGAGATCACAGTGCTTCTGACAACTTAAGTTCTCCTTCTCAAAAAAACTTTATACTTGTTAGTCACCTTACACTTAAGTAACAGGGAAAAAAAGAAAAATCATTCTCTGTTTTTAATCTGCTGTCTTTCTTTCAGTGTTGTGGATACCTGATAACACTTCAACCGGTGAAAGATCAGTGGAAACATACACTTTGATTGTGACAGGATCCAGCCCTATGTACATAACTGCTCTTATTACCCAATTAGTCTACTCCTCCTCTTTGAAAAGGATGTTGTCCCACATGTAGATTTCGTTTAAAGAAGTAAAAACAATGGTAAAATCTCAAAACTCAGTAAGTAAAACATTTTTGGTCATTTAACTTTTCCTCTCTTTTATGTTTAACATTAACATCAATTTTATAATGGATCTCAAGTGTTAGCTAAAGTCTACCTACATATATATATATAGTTGTGATATATATGCATATAGGCATGTACGAATACACACACACATACATATATATATTAAAGATTTAATTTGTAATGAACTTCATTTTGTGATGCTTTGCCTACCATTGTTAAAAGTTTGCTCAGTAATCAGCGCTGCCAATATTAAAACAACTATTTTAAGTAACACAGAGGTGAATGAAAATTTTCCATAGCCAGACTGTGTATTAGTTAGCATTGTGGATAAAAGCTGATGGTTGCTGGACTTTTGGTTTTATTTTGACTTTTGGTTTTTATTTCTTTTATTAAAATTAAAGAAAAAGGATGGTTAAAGATCTGAAGCTAAATTAAGCTTTGTTAAGATGTTTAAACTAAAATGTATATACAGAAGAAATAAGAATGTAGTACTGAAACTTGTTGTGTGAAACCTCTTCCAGTGACGGCACTCAAATTATATGTCAGAATTACAGGATTAGAACTCTTTAGGTGAAGAAATCCTCTCTTTTTTGTTTGTTTGCTTGGTTGATGTATTCACTTTAAATTTGCATAAATATTTCAATCCAAAACATTTGGGTAAAGTACTGAATGCCTTTAATTTCCCAGTTCATTCTAAACGTCTCTGTTGGCCTTCTGACCAGTTACATTAATGAAGTTTGAATATAGGCCTGGCTACTGTTACCAGTCATTTTGGTGAATAATGTGGCCATAAGAAGTTAAAATTTTTCATGTAAAAGTGAATTAGCTTAGAATTTGAACCTTCAAATGACTACCAACCAAGGTAAGAAGAGAATTTCTTATTTAGTATGCTTTTACAGATATGTGAAATTGTGTAAAATAAACATAAAAGAGGGTGTTAGATGACAGAGGGTGTTAGATGACAGTTTTTCTAATTATTATCTTTCCACTTCAGAGGGTCTGCTGGAAAGGGAAGGAGATGATGCTCATGGACGATACTGGCAGTGACCTAAGGAAGGAGAAAAAACAACAGAAATAAAATAATGTAAAACAGCCAGCCCGACATGAGAATCTTTATTCAGCGAGCACATACAGACTTCTCGTATTTTTAGTATCATCTGGCAGAGCATCATCTGGCAAAGTAAAAATTCAGGAAGTAAAGATGAAGATATGCTGGTTTGGGCTGGAGTAGAGTAAATTTTCCTCACAGTGACTTGTATGGGGCTATGTTTTAGATTTGTGCTGAACACAGGATTGATAATAAAGAGATTTTTTTTTTTTTTTAATTCCTGAGAAGGGCTTACACAGAACCAAGGCCTTTCCTGCTTTTCATACTGCCTTGCTGCAGAAGAGACTGGGAGTTCTCAGGAGGTTAAGAGGAGAAGCAGTCTGGACAGGTGACCCAAACTGACCTAAGCGATATTCTGTATGACATCATGCTCAGTATATAGAGTGGGTGGAAGAAGGAGGAAGAGGTGGGGGACAGTCAGAGTGAAGGCATTTGTCTTCCCTATTACATGTGTCAGGGCTCTGCTCTCCTGAGGATGACTAAACACCTGCCTGCCCATGGGAAGCAGTGAATTAATTCCTTCTTTTATTTTGCTTGTGTGCATTGCTTTTGTTCTCCCTATTAAACTGTCTTTATCTCAACCCACAAGTTTTCTGCCTTTTACCCTTATGATTCAATTCTCTCCTTGATGCTGCTGGTTATGTGAATGGGTGCAAGGTACTTGACTCCTGTCTGGGGTTAAACCATAACAGAAGGTGAAAAGGATTGTGGAACACATTGACATTTAAAGATATATAGGACACAAGGCTGCAGAATAATACCTAGAGCATAGACTCTTGGACTTTGATATTTACCATGCATCATGGCAGAGGAAGAGATAGTTACAAGTGTAACAGTTCAAGAGCAAATTTTTTGCTGGACTGCAGTGGTGGTAGAGGAGGGAACGGAAAAAAAAAAAAAGAAAAAAAAAAAAAGAAGAAAAAAAAGCAAGCCCCATAGAGAAAAGATCATGTGGTAGAATCATTTGCAGGCAGGATGAGAGAGGGATGAGAGATAATTGAGCTCCACACAGACAGAAAACAGCAGACATTTGTGACCATGAAAGAAGAAAATTAAAAAGCATGTTGCCAGAACATATTCAGGAATCAAAAAGATTTTGCTATCTGTCAGGTGGTATCTGAGAACAGTTCAGTCAAAACAAAATATCTCACAGACAGTTTTTCTTCTTACAAAGTTTTGGTTCATATAAGCTAAATATATGTCTTACGTCAGTATTAATTCCTCTGGCAGATTCCTGTTGAAATGAAATGAAGGTGAAAAGAATGAAGTTCATGTATGCAAATTGAGAAATATAGTAGAATGGAGTATGCATAGAGGCCCTACACCACAGATTTTTAGTAATTCAGTTCAGTCAATGCCAGTGAAATCAATTATACAAATATTCAAAAAACTTGCAGAATTTCAGATGGTCATGCACTGACTTTATGGATCTCTGGAAAAAACTGTTGAAGTCACCAAGGATTGATAGCAATTCATGCACAGAAGAACTAGTCTCACATGGAGGGGTTTATGATAAGAATATTGTGTAGCATCCACAGGAAAGGAACTTCTCAAAAGACAGAGACAAATATCATAGCACCTAGCTTTGGGACTATGTGTTGTTCACAGATGAGAAGAATCCTAAGCAAAGAAATTATGTTCAATTGTATGAAGCAGTGTAGAATCTGATGCTGGTTCCCTAGGTGCTTTTGCTTTCCTCCTACTGCTCATAACCTTTAAGTTTTGCCTCCTACTGGAAGTAAAGAGGATAAGAGTAATCAGCTGCTAAGTCAAATCCAGTATGGCAAACAGCCATATTCCTACTATAGAACTTTTACTAAAGAAAATAACAGATTTATTCAAGTTGCCACATAAAATATAAGAGTTGATGATGCATTTTCTTCTTTTAAATGCTCACTACAAATGGGATCATAACAAATGTTTGTAAGCTGAATGATCCGCACCTCATCTTTGATTTTAAGATTTAACAACCTTGTACAGTTGAATCCATCCAACCAACAAACAAGGCCTCTAACAAAATCTGTTTCTTTTAAAATGTGTTTTTAAGTTTTCTGTTATCACTGGGACACTGAAATAAAACCAACAGTTTTAGTGTTAGTCATTCCCCCCCCGCCCCCCCAGAAAAACCCATAGCACAACTCTTTTGTGGACTATATGGAATATTGAAATATTTCTGTATTCATAATCCTACAATGAATGCTATTTGAACAATACTACAATGACTGCTACAATGATTTGCCTTAATTCTGTTTAGAGAATGTTGAAGAATTTATGAATTTGAACAGAAAGATACAGACAGCAGTTTACAAGTCATAAGCTTAGTGCACATAATTTTGCTTCAATGACCCTTATAATATTGACAAAATATTTAACATCACATTTCTTAGAGCAGTTCACATAGAGAAAGGTATCCAAAAGGCTGTACTTCTGTTGAAGGCTACAAGTAATCTAATGACCTTCCTTAGAAAGAAAAGAAAGTCCTTCAAGGATGACTGAACCAGCCTAACTTAGATATTTTCTAAGCTCTTTCTGAAAGAGGCTTTGTTTCTGTGTTGCGTATAAAGAAAACGCAGTGAGGGAAACAAACCAAGAAAACCAGCCTCTGTGACTAATCTCCTTTGAGTTAAAACATATTGATTCAAAACTTTGTGGTGCAGTGTTTGTTCACTGGTCAAAGCCTGATACGAGTACCAGAGCAATTCAGCTACAGAATACACATTACTTTGATTAACCATCAGGCTAACAGAGAGAACAATCCCATCCCCTCCAGAGAAGGGGATAAGAAAACAATTTCTAGAACCTTTCAAATCAGGCAGCTAGTCTCTTCTGTCCTCTAGCTAATAAGCTACACTCTGCATGAATCCTCTTTTTTGACGGGAAGCCTTTTAAATCTGCCAGCTGGAAAACAGGCTTCCATGTGGCTTCTCATCTCTGGCACGTATTTGTCTTGACAAACAGGGCCAGCTGCACTTCTGGGTCTTTAAAGAGCTATGTGGCCTCGTATAGTTGCCCCATGTATATCATTGCAGTGTAATGAAGATGTATTAACACCCAGCAAAGGATTCACCTAGTGCAGAAACTACACTGTATTTGCACAGTTCTTTCTACAGCTCTCCTTCATGCAGAGTATAACAAGGAGATTTGCCACAAACTTTCAAACCTGTAGACATTCGGCTCATTTGAGAAGATAGTTACAACACACCATCTGTTCTCAGTCAAAGCAAAACCTAAACAGAATAAAAATAACTTAAAATCATCTTTCTGCTCCTTCTGACATCTCTTGAGGTTGAGCACAGAATTAGACCCCTATGTTATTTATATAGCCTTCTGAGGCATGCTGGATGCTTTGTAGATCAGATGCAATGACATTTTCTCAGACTTTAGAAGATTAATTTTAAACTAACTGCAAGTTATCAAAACTGAATAAGGGGAGAAGGAGTAAAGGAAGAAAAATGTTACACTGATATTAAAAAAAAATTAAAATACCCATGTTTTATAATTTTTCCTGCAAGAACTCTGCTCACAATTTTTGTTGCAGTTTATTTTTAACATACTTTCTTCTAGGTTGAAGGTTAAAAAAATGGCCTCTATATTATCTCTGTCCATGATTTTGTGGCATCCTGAACTGGCATTTCTCTCCCTTTTATTTAATTGCCCATAACAGTAACCTATCAGTCCCTGCTTATATAGTTTTACAAAGCAGACCACTCAAAAACCAATTTGTGTTGTGCATATAGAGATATAAAAAGGGAGAAACATGCCATATAGGGAAACATACTCACTGTTTATCTTGAGTTTCTCAGCAAATGGCGAGACCAGTTTAATAAGAAATCCCTACTGGAAACACACACAAAGCCACAAAGATTCACATTGTTCTTTTTCTGGTTAGTATATTCTGTGATTTACTGTACTCATTAGAAATGTTAAAATGGGCATCATCACCCTACAAGAGATAGCGCTGGACAAATGGAACTGGATATGGACTTATCTCTTAGTCTGTTACAAAACTTAGAAAATATAGAAAAAAAAGTTAATTGCAATCCATTACACTCAGCATTCAACAAACTTAGTTGCCAAAGTCAAGTAGTCAGTCCAAGTCACTGGGAAACTAATTTTTTCCTAGTTGAGAAGGTGCGATGCAGATGATCAACTCACTCCTTTGCAGGGTTTGTCTTCTTTACTGCATCTTGGTCAAGATATCTGGTTATTTGCTTTCTTCAGAGATCTATAGTTTTCATTTGTTCATGGGGCTTAGGTTTCATGGGGCAGAGGTATCTTATTGGTATAAATATTATTTCTAATGCACAGTGGCCTTACATATTTTGTAGTATATTTGCACAAAGTTATAAATAATAATATGAATTCATTGAGGAAATTGAAACAATGAAAGTGCCTGTTTTCTACTCATATTTTTTTTCTACTGTTAAATGTTATACCACTGTACAACCAGTGATACTTCAATGTGTAATCTGCATTCAACATCTCAACATCTGCACCGTTAGTGCGAACCTACTTGCTAATGTGCTCACATTAGAGCTCACAATATTTAACATCACATTTGTGTTGATCTTTGTACCACATCAGCTGCTCCTCTTTCTTTTTTGACTCTTGGCTGGTAATAGGGATTTGGTTCATCAAACATTTCAAAGTGTGCAACAACTCAGCAAAACCGACTGCTTATGCTGGAATGGCTACCAATAAGAAGGACATGACCACCCTGAGGCTCTGGTAGATGTTTTATGCTGGTGGATGTATACCCCAGTGCCTACTGTTCACTCTGACATAGTGACCATCACTGTCAGCTTGATCAAATTCCCATCAGGGAAGAAAGTGTAGGACTGCTGCACAATTGCATTAATGTGTGTGAAAGGCTGTGTGAGTCATGAGCAAGTGTCTTGGGTTTTATATTATGTATGGTACCTGGCATGCCTGTAGTGTTACGGTGCACATTTATAACAATTCATGGAAGACTGGATCACCAAAAGACCAACCATACATACATGATATACCAATATTCAATATGACATTTATTTCTAAAAACCTAGATTTATATCTTCTGCATAGATGGAGAGCAGTTGACTGTACATGGCAGTAAAAAAGCTGAGACACCTGTAAAATAGAAATTCATTGAAAACTTTTTTTCAAAAGCAACTTTACGGACTGTGATGAGAAAGTGCCTCTTCAATATTGTTTTCTGCATAGCTTGGTTCAAAATCGCAGTCAATATAGCATTCTTGACCTGGATAGAAGCTTCTTCAAGAATTAAGTACATCTCAGAAATTGTTAAGATTCTGTAATAAATATATGAGCAATCCTATGGCATAGACTCCTCTTTTACTAAAATATCTTGATATATGCCAAATGAAGAATATTAAAAGGCAAAAAAAAAGGCCTTGTTTTGGTATTTGCATGTCCTCTCAATGTGTAAGCCAGTTGGAAAATGTCACTTCTCACATTTCAATATTTTAAAAATGTTTTTTTTTCTTCTGCATAACCCCATCACCTTCACCACCACCACCATCCACCACCCCAGCCTCTGGGAAGGGTTTGTAAGTCTTTTACAAAGAACTAAAAACCTAAAAAACCTAAAATACTTTGATCTAGAAATTCTACAGCTGTGTTCTCTGGGACTTTTAGTTTGAAGTACCTCAGTGTTGCATCTGGTTGTTGCTTGGGGTAATAGCAGGTAAAGAAGCAAGAAGGGCCCTTGCAGGGGTTTCACAGAGGTGTTTATTTCTCTCACGTGCATGCACAGTCCATGGTTCAGAGAACAAAGGCAAAAAGCCTTGAGAGGGTCAGGTTAAGTACATGGGATAAGCAGGGCGGGGAAGAAGCATCAGAGACCGATTACCAGGGGACATTGGGGTGTCAAAAGGGTGGGTTAGGGCAAAAGACCAACAGGGAAACAGGGTGTGAGTGACCAGAGACTGAGGGACAAGGAGAGGGGCATGGGGCTGACACAAGGAGCAGAACAGGAGTTGCTTTGGCCGGATAGAACAGGATTGTAATGAAGAGGAGGCAGCTAGAGAGGCTCCTCATCTTCCCTAATTGGGAATGCCTTTCAGAGTTTCCACACCCAATGTTTTAATTTCTGTTTTATTCCCTTAGATCACTGTCTATAATGCTTTAATGTGTTTTCTCTTCATTCAGTGTAACAGCTGAGATAGCCTTATCTATATCACAGGAAAGGAAATCTGTTGGAGGAGTAGAATATATGTACAACTGCTAGGATTTAAAGGCTCCTTTCTCCCCCAACATGGCTCTAAACATAGTTCACAACTCAGCTGCAGTAAAAAGGAGGAAAAGAGAGTGAGACATTTCCCCCAGTATAGAATTTACCTTCAAAAAGTTAACACTAAAGTGAAGAAAGGAAAACTCTGCCTTTGACTATGAGATTAAGCTATGGGAAGAGAATTTTTTTTCTTTTACCTCTCAGTGCATTTCAGCTAACAGAAAAGCTTAGTGTTTCCAGTCTTCTTTCTAACATAGACGTAAGTTTTATGAATCTTGAACAGTAAGGTTGCAGTGGCCTTTGACCATAGAATTATCATAATTGACTAATCAGTATTCATTCAACTTTGTTATACACACCCATTGCTACGACATTACTTGCTGTTTCAGTAGTGATACTCATGCAATGCAATTTACAAGTTATTTATTTCACACACAGTGTTTGTAGCATTACCCGGAATGCAGTGACTTTAATTGAACTGTTTCCAAATGTCACCATTTACTAAGGACATGTCAAGAGATAAAGGTGAATGCATGATAGATGAGCAGATATAAAGGTGCTTAATTTCCTGTCAAACTGCACTAAAAAGTCCATACGAGTCTCTTCTACCCACTCACCACTTCTATCTCAATTTACAGAAATTGTAAAGATCTACCTCTTCATTCAAAAATGTATTCTTTTTTTTTTTTTTCCAATTCCCTTTTGTTTCTCTTTTTGATATTCACTGTGTTACAAAAAGACAGATACTAACCTTTTGAGGAAAGATATTGACACAAGTTAAAGATGTTTAAAAATTAAAAGCATTCATTGGCTTAGAAAGACACTAATTTATACCAACTTTATTACAGTGAGACAAGATGAATCTTATGAAGTTCATATTTCACATGAACTTAAAAATCTGACATGTAACTCCAAGCATTTTTCTTGGAACAAAGATGAGACTTACTTGAACTGTAGGCAATATCACCTTAACTGTTGATAGCAATAGAAAATTCTATATACTGTAGTACCAAAATAATCGGCTTGCTCCTAAATTGAAAAAAGTACCCCTAGGAAAAGGCAACATGTCCTTATTTTTCTATAGGATTACAGTTGTTTTTTGTACTGGAGAAAAAGGTTTAATAAATGCAGTTAAATATAGCAATCAGACTGACAATATATTGCTTTCCATGATCTCCTCACAGATAATATTACTGTTTGAATGCATTTGATATTTGTAGTTACTCACCAAATGAAATCCCAGTTTATATCTTCATTGTTATAATTTGTATTTCGTAGTCCCATAATGGAGCAAACATATTTGTGTGGAAATATCTTTTTAAAAAATGCTGTATTTTTTACAAATATAAAGGGAAAGTAATGTTAACTTCTATTAAGTTCTTTATTTAAAAGCTGTGGTCTGATGCTTGCCAGTAATCCATACATTCATGTGTCATGGTAGTGTATGAACTAATAGACACTGGGAATTTAACTTGTTTGATTTATGTAGCCATAAACTTTAAAACAGATACCAAAGATGTGTTATATTTAAAATATTGCATAATTGCCTAAGATTTTAAGCTAAGGTCTTGCTTAGACAGAATAATTATAATACAATCATAGAGCAGTTTAGTTAAAAAGATCAGCTAGTTCCAGCCCCCCTGTCATGGGCAGAGATACCTTCCGCTACATCAGGTTGCTCCGATCCCATCCAAACTGGTCTTGAACACTTCTAGGGATGGAGCATCCACAGCTTCTCTGGGAAACTTGTTTCAGTGCCTTACCACCCTCACAGTCAAGAATTTCTTCCCTAACAGGTAACCTAAACCTACTCCCTCAGTTTGAAGCTATGCCCCTTATCCTATACATACATGCCCTTATAAAAAGCCCCTCTCCAGCTTTTTCATAGGCCTCCTTCAGGTACTGGAAAGCTGCTCTAAGAGCCTTCTCTCCTCCAGATTGAATATCCCATCTCTCAGCCTGATTTCATAGGAGAGGTGGTGCAGCCCTCTGATCATCTTGATGGCTCTCCTCTGGATTCACTCCAGCAGGTTCTTGTCCTTCTCGTGTTGAGGCCCCAGAGCTGGAGGCAGCACTACAGGTGGGGTCGTTCCAGAGCAGAGCAGACAGGCAGAATCACATTCCTCAACATGTTGGCCACAGTTCTTCTGATGCAGTCGAGGACACATTTGGCATTCTGGGCTGTGAGTGCACATTGCTGGGTCATGTTGAGCTTCTTGTCAACCAACATCCCAAGCCTCTTTCCTCAGGGCTTCTTTCAATCCATTCTTAATTCCCATAATTATATGGGAAACAATTTAGTCTAATACCCCTCTAAGACTATTCATAATGGATTAATTGGAAATGCTATTTAAGAGACCCTGCTTTGAGATTTGCTGAAAGTGAATTTTAATTTAAAATGTGTGGGTGTTACTTTTCTTTGATTGTTTAAATCCCCCATCACATGCCACTGCATAGCATTATTATCGCTTCTTGCTTTCCAGCAGCAATTTGATGCTATCCAATTCTCCAAGAGAATTTTAAATATTTAGAATACTGTCCAAGTATGAACTCGTCTGGAACACCAAGAACTACAATTAAACTAATTAAACTCTTGCAATCTGGCATTTCAAATTATTGCAAATAGGTATAAACCTTTAGCTGAATGGCAAAGTCTGTAACACGCTGCATTCCCTTTTGTTAATTGCAGTTTATACTGTCAAGATTTTAATGACCTGATAAACTTGTTCCCCAGCACTTTTCAACAAATTATGTTGTGTTTATAAGTCCATAAATTAGTATATTGTGTAAGAAAAAAACCATTAAATTCATTGCATATTTTTCTTCTACATATATATTGCATGCAAATAAGACCAGCTAGAGGAGATTCTGCTGAATAGTCATATCTACTGGGGCAAAATTATAATTATTTTTTTCAATTCCACATCTTCCTAAAGTCACACATGTAGGAAAAGTATTGAGATGCTAGTTTGCTATTTAGGACTTGAATAAACAAGAAATAATTTTCTAATGGTTAGGAAGTAAAAGAATGCAAGAAATTGACAAGTCAAAATCAAAGACAATACCAGTCATACGTAGCACCAGTACAGGATCAGGCCCTTTCTCATTCAACTTTGTATTCTGTCAAAGTCATCCAATATTTATCTCTAGATCTGTTAATTTTTTCCACTTCAAAATAGTCATCAACACTATCTCATTTGAGCCCAATATATTCACATCTCATAGCTGAACAGCCTTATTGCCATCAGTTTCTGAGTACTTTGAAAGTGTGAACTGTTTAGCAAGACATAAGTGGTGTGCCAAGAGCCTAAAGCATCAGCTCTGTAAGCACAGGCTGCTTCACTGATCGCCTGCAGAGTCCCAGATGCTGGGTCTGTGCTACTATGTAGAGCAGCCCTCAGGGTAGCCTCAAGGCCAGAAGAGCTTGCCATCTACCTTGATTGCTTGTTCAGTCACCCCAAAGGCGAGCTCTGGGGCAAACCTGCTGATAGTCCTGGATGGCACTGGGAATTGGTGATGTACCCAATCCACCAGCAACAATATTTGCATGTATCCTTTAGCTAGACTATTTGCCATTTCATTGACATCAAGTAGGGAAATAAAGAAAATAGTATGGGGATTATTCCTTGAAGATGCCCTCAGGTTCTTCCCAAAAGGACTCAAAATGTTTTCTGTCATAAGGGCTACAGGGACTTCAGGTAATCTTAGTTTATACAGCAGATAAAAGATATAATGAATACAAAGTGTGTACCTCTTATTTACGGGGAATCTGAAGTCTTCACATTATGTAGAGCAGGGAGGTATCCACAGAACAAATGAGTCTGAAATAATGCAATTATTCCATATAATTTAAAAATGTTATCTTTCTTAAAAGCATTGTGCTGATATTCAGAGACAGTTATTCTCAACCCATTGATGATGTATGTATTCCTGGCCTGATAAAGCACAGTGCATAAGTTAATGTCAACTTTTAGCTACTGGTGAAATATGGTGAGGGTCCTCTAAGCTCACGCATTTTATTTTGTGTGTAGGGTAAGGTAGGGGCAGTCATGTATGACTACTGCAGCTCATGCAGTTCACTTAAGTGTAGCAACATCCTTTTATTTCTTGCTCAGATGTGCATTTACTAGAGCAAGAAACCTGCAGCAGTTGGGTACTCCACTTTTGGTTTTGGCTGACTGAGCCCTGAAGTGATATCCTTGTAGTTTCTTTTCTTGCTGTCTCCCCCTGTATCTTCTTACACTGGAGAAAAGCAATGGGATTAGAGTACATAGTTTCCCCTGAAATCTAATGAGGCCAGAAATGCACATGAGCTTGAAACAAAAAAAAAAAAAAAAAAAAGAAATAAAATGGAGTTGGAAGTACGATTTATGTAGTTGTGCCACTAAAGGCAACAACCGATTTAAAAAGACGATTCATGAAGCTGATCACCTTCTTTGTCCTACCCTGTGATAAGCAGGTTCTGGATTCGAATAAAGCATAACCCAGAGACAGTCTTCAGGGTGGACTTTTTGGAAAAAAAAATAAATCCAGACCTCTAACCCAATAATTTTTAACCATAATAAGAAGAAACCATATTCTTTAATGAAAGATGGTTTTGGAGCACCAGTCTTTGCCAATGAGAATGTTCTGTGATTAGTTTGCAGTATGAGACAATAACAACTTGCTTTATTTATTTTTTGTTTCACTGTTACTAAATGCTATTATTGTGGTGCATAATATTTTGGCATCTCTAGGGTATCTGACAACACAAAATGTCACTTGATTTAAACTCACAATATTTAAAATTAGGAAGGTATAAATAATAGATCTTAAAAATTATTTACAGAAGTGTCCAAAGCTCTAAATGTTGCAAGGGAGCTCTTCAAAAGTTCTTCTAGTTAAGTGTCCTCTAATACATTCCATAAATCCTTTTTATAAATAGTCTAGGCACTGCTACTGAAATCATTGTGGTTAAACATACAGATAACAGATTGCAGGTTCAATGGATAATGCAAGTTCACCACAGCTGCAAAAGTGATTGAAGCTCTTGAAGATATGGTTACTTTATTTCTGTTAGGAAATGTCCTGTTACATTTATCTGGTAGCATATTAAAGAGTCCGTATTTACAAAACTGAATGTTTAACCTTGAAAAGGCTTGAAAAGGAGTGAGTTGAAGTATTTGATGGTTATGTTAAATGATTGTTTCATGTATTCTTAATGTAATGCTTGGTGAAATTTACCATAGAAAATCTTATTAAAGTTGAATTATTTTGCTCCATGGTTTCAGTAAGCAAGTCTTGTAGTGGAATGCCAATTATTCCTATTATATCCACCATTCAACAAATCATTAGCAAGAATTCAAATTACAGTAATTTCACAATTATAAACCGCACCTGATTATAAACCGCATGTCCGGGTGTCAGCAATATTTAGGTCTTTGCCCATGTATAAACAGCACCAGATTATAAGCCGCATTTTCGTTTGCAGGAAGGACCTGCGTGCAACAACGGAATCGCAGGATTTCTGGTCCTGGCCCGGCGCTGCCCAGTGGGGCCGATGGGAGGGAGGCACAGGACCCGCTTGCGCCCGCAGCGGTAGCAGGAGGGGGAGGCATGGAGCCCGCCTCCACCCACCATACAACAGAGTAACCAATTTGTAACAATCGCGCAATCCTGGGTTTTACTGGTAGACGCTTGGCTTAGCAATTCTGGGTTGGGAAATTTCAGAACTTTTTCATATATTAGCCGCTCCTGAGTGTAAGTCGCATTTCCGGGTTGGGAGCAAAATTTTAGTCAAAATGGTGCAACTTATAATCATGAAATTACTGTAGTTCTAAAACGATCCAGAGAGCTGTAAGAAAAACTTTGGCTGTGTAGCCTAATAAACTAATATAGCAATCTATGAGAAGAGAGATTGAAGACGCTAACTGGATCAGAGTGTGTGTGCTTAAATATGGAGCAAATGTTTAGATAGAAGGAGAAAGGCTTTCAACATTACTAAGAAAGGAATAAAAAATCAATAGTTGGAAAAGGATTTTAGAAAATTCAACTCTTAATAAGTAAAAAATTGCTAATAGCAATGATACAGTTTTTTAGTGAAGATTGTATCTTCAGTATTGCTTGGAATCTCTAAAGCAAAGGTTGTGACCCTCTGATCCTAGTTTGAGAGGCATTTTTCAGCCCACAAAGCAGAATCAGTGCTCTTTATAGCTCTAAGGACTTGTGAATAAGAACATTGCTTCTCTTTCTTCCTCTTCTGCCTCAGTTTACATTCTGAGTGAATACATTTATTTAATAGTTTCATCACTAGTTGTAAGGCAAATGGCTTTAATCAATTTTCTTGCTTTATTTCCTATCTGGTTGTGCATTTTGGCTTTTGATTTTATGAGGGTTTTTATTTGGGTGAATTTTAATACCCTTGAAGGTGTCCTGATTGTAAATGACCAGCCAAGCCTCTATTTGGCTCATTTAATTGCCTCTTTGTTGGCCTTACTAATCAGATGTGACTACTTTTACAAGAAGTGTCTGTGTCCAAGAAGCAACAAATACTATTTAGTTTGCTTGTGCATAATTTTTTTGTCATCATCACATCACTGAAATCATATCTTCGCAGCTGGTATTAGCTGGATCTGTTCTGGTCACTTTCCTGTCTTGTTTTTCTCTGAACCCAGACACCAGTTAATGACCTGAGAATCTCATGTCCCTTTCTCTGGCAAAAGGCGTTCTATTCCTATTCTTTTATACTGACAGAATCTCTACACAGATATCCAGATTTAAAATCCTATTTTCTTTTCAAAGACAACAATTTACTTCCTCAATTGGTCTCATGCAAGTAAAATTCAGAAATATTCTACTAAGGTGGGTATCTAGAAGACATGCATCACATAAGTATAAACACATTAGATATTCAGACACTTTAACTAGACATGTTTGCACCTGCACTTCCATTTGCATGTGTTCTGACACTTTGCCTGTAGTTTAACACTCAAGCATGGTTTCCCTCAAGGTTTGGAGACAACCAGGACTAACTTTCAAAAGAAATTATATCTGTAGCCTTGATACACATATAGTATTAATAAAGGGATTATTTTGCTCTAAAAGAAATTGATACAGTAGGCAAAGTCCTTAAGCCAGTCCTTAGCTTACTATGTCATTAATATATAATGTGACAGGACCAATATCAAATGTAAAATGAATTATGCATGCAGATGAACTTTTAATTTAGTAACCCTGGATTACGGCAAGGTTAACAGAATTACGATGAAGCTATTACAACTGAAATGAAAATAAGATGCATTTTCATGTTACTGGCTTGAGTAGTATTCAAATTTTACTTCAACTTGATGCATTCGCAGCAAATGAGTTCAAAGTAACACCATAAAATGTGTTTGCACTCTCTCAGGGTTTCATAGAGCAGCTTTATGGTCTGTTTTAATAACAAACATTTTTTTGTTGAGGTGTATAATAAATATGACAGACCACATCCTGTGGCCTGCAAGGTATATGGATGAAGAGGCTCTGTATGAGCTGAGGAGATGAGGGCCTGTGCAAGAATAGAACACTGTGGCACATTTGTCTTCATATATAGCTTGCTTCTGTGTGACCATCAATAGATAATTTGCCCCAGGGGCAAGTATTCCTTTATGAACAATAGCCAAGTTTTTATCATGAGATTAATTCCACCTGATTAATTTCTTCTCCAGTGCTAACAGAATTCTCTTAGTTTGGTAAAATCAGATATATCTGTGGCCTTCATTATGTCAAAAGCTGAATTTTTCTTCGTACAAAGGACATTAGAGGAAGATGTAGGTTAGGATAAATACATGAGCCATACTATGCAAATTATTATTTTCTTAATTGGGATGTTGAAGATCCTTAATATATCGCAGACCCCTATTTCTACATAGAGATTTAAGCAAACAGAGCATACTGCATTTGTGTGATAAGGTCTTGGCAGAAGCACAGGTTGCATGGGTGGCTTCTGTGAGAAGACACCAGAAACTGTCCCTGTGTTGCAAGAAGCCGGTTCCAGTAGTCTCCAAGACAAACCTGTCACTAGTCAAAATTAAACCCAGCAACAATGGTGGTAGTGCCCCTCTGATAACTCAGGGTAAGTTACCCTGGGCAGCAGCTGGGAGAGAGGAGCGAGATTATATGAGAGAAACAGTTCTGCAGACACCAAGGTCAGTGAAGAGGGAGGGGAACAAGGCGCTCCATGCACTAAAGCAGAGACTCCTCTGCAGCCCATGGTGAGGGCCATGGTGAAGCAGGCTGTCCTCCTGCTGTGCATGGAGGTCCACACTGCAGCAGAATCACAAGTGTCTCATGAGTGGAAAAAAAGGGCTACAGCATTTTAGGCAGGAAAAGCATTTCTAGCAGGTAGAAAGAGGAGATCCTTCTCTGCTCAGCACTATTGAGTGTGGCCAGTTTTGGGTTCTCTGGCAGAAGAGTCATGTTCATACTGGAGACAATCTAGTGCAGGACCACAAAGATGTTTATGGGACTGGACCACCTTTCACGCAGGGGAGCTGAGACACGTAGGACCGTTCACCTTGCAGAAGAAGGTTTGCAGTTCTTGCCAATGTTTATAAATATTGGACGAGAGTGGGGGTGGGAGCCAGTTCCTTCTCAGTGGTGCCCACTGACAGTACCAATGGCAAGAGATAGAAATTGAAAAGCAGTAAAATTTCATCTTATCATAAGAATAAACAAGTCCAAAGCTGGAAGAGGTTGTCCAGAGAGGCTGTGTAGTTTGCATCCCTCAAGATATTCAAAACCTGAGAGGACAGAGAGCTGGGCACCCTGGTGTAGTTGATAGTGCTCTGTGCAAGGGTCTTGGACTCCATGGTGTCCAAAGGCCCATTGCAACCTCAATGATTCTGTGATACTACTAGTCAGATACTTAACAGTGGGCTATTTGAACTGAGCCAAATAAAGCCTTAATGGAGAATGTGTACTCTCTTATGACCAGCTGAACTACACTAGATTAGGGAATATACCCTGCTGTTTGATCAGTCATCTGTGTTTTAAAACTGTTTCTGTGGGAATGAAAGCAATATTTCAAGCACTTTAATAATTTAAATTGCACAGAAAAAAAATACTGTGGAGAACAATCTTTCACTGGCCGACATTGGACTTTGCAACTTATGAAATATTATTAAATCCTGATTTATTATTATACCAACAATAAAAAAACCAACTTGCTCTAGTAATTTGTTATACCATGAAGTGAGTCTCTTTAATATTGGAAAACTGTTTAAGTAATGACATCTTGTATTAGTATTAGATCTGCATTTATAGTACAATTGCTCTTACTGCTGTTATGTTTTATATTATAGTTGTCTATGAAAGTTGGGAGGTGTTAATCAACTGAACAATGCCAGTTTAACAGACATGAGATAATAAAAGGACAGGTTGATAACAATCATTACTTTAGAACTAATAAAATCTGTTGTGTAATTTACCTATAAAAGTTAAAGCACACTGTAATTGGTCTGTCATTTTTTATTACTGCAAAATATGCTCCTGTTCTCATTATAAGAGTTGTTGCAAGGCTGTTTGTAGGTGCCATAGTTTTGCTCAGTTTGAGTTCTTAGAAAAATTATACATGTAATCTCTAAGAGAAGAAAACCAGAATGGGCTGAGTATGCTCTTTGTGCAATGTCTTCAGGAGGCACACCTTATTAGTAGAGAGGATATCAGCGCAAAGTTTTTTAGCGGTGAAAAAGTTTAGGCAATTTCATTGCATATCATTAAAGATGATGTTG